>NC_135527.1:1747440-1809940 GCF_051989575.1 Stigmatopora nigra
ACTCTGTTAAAAACGTTTACTCAAATGACCTTGCTCCTACTGGGAAACTTTGAGGTATTTTCATCCCAAGCACATGCGCATTGGACGAAAATACCGTATTGAACTCAAGCGAAGCGCACACGCAAAAAAAAAATAAAACACAAATACAAACTTTGATATGGACGTAAGAGCCGCATGAAACCGGGCAAAGAGCCGCATGCGGCTCGCGAGCCGCGGGTTGGCCACCCCTGATCCATTACATCTCTCTTCGTCACAGTGACACCCGGTGGACATAAAAATCCTGCAGGCAACACAGTTGATCAACTCAGCTGACATTGACTTGATGGCCTATTGTATCCAATACTATACTATACCATCATTTACATGATTGCATTCACTTTTTATTGTTCTCTGTGTCATCTAATTAAAATTACCTTTGATATTTCAGATAGAGCTGAAGTGAAAGTCTGTTATAATGTCAAAACCTAATTGAAAGTGCTGTGAATTACAGTTGTTTAAAGAATTGTATTCAAAAAATGAATATCTCCAGTGTTTTGTAAATTTTGTCTGCTAACAATCGTAATATGAATGGTTGTCCTTCTCCTTGGGACTGCAATTGGCTGACCACTAATTTAGGGTGCCCCCCACCCGCTGTCCCGTCGTCGGCTTGGATAGAATCTTGCACCCTTCGCGACCACTCTAAGGAAAAGCGGTATGGGAAATGGATGCGCTGCTTGGATAAAAGTTTAAAAGTAACTTTCAATGCCTTACCTTTTATTTGCGCTTATTCCCTCAGAGGAAATGACGTTGTTCGCGCATGCGCGTTAGTGATCGGTCGCAATCCGACACCCGCTACAATCGGGGATTGAAAGCCTTTAACTTGCTTTTCTTTCCTCAAATAAAAAAAGAGCCACTATGATCTCACCCTGGCCTCTTCAAGGTGTTGGAAATTTTAACGCACGCCAATAATCCGTCGTTTGGTTGGACGTTGAAACTGTGCGACTTGTTTAGCTTAGCCTAGCCTAGGTTAGCTGCTAATAAAGAGAATAAACATCAACGCATCGCCTAAAAAGCAATAATTAAACCTGAAAATGTCAGGTGAGTTGACTTTTGACTTGCCTCGAAATTATATAACGATGTTTACAGATATAGGGTGATTTCAGACTTGTGCTATTTATTGATGTTTTTTTAATTATTATTTTGCTTTAACTGGTTTAAATTTCCTCATTTTCAATTGTGCTGAAAAAATGCTATCTGTGTGGACGTGCTGCAATAAACAGCCTGGCCAGCGGCTTCTAATAACAAATTATTTAAGTGGACAGAAGTTTCAAAGTTGATCCAAGTCATTTGACTGATTAAAAAAATAATAATCATGCAAACAAAAAAAGAGGAAACTAAAACAGACCAGACTGGGCTCTTCCCGGGAATTAAAAAAAAAAAAACGGCAGTGGCTCCGTAGCCGGTAAACGGTCAAATAGTCAGTCCCAGGGGGTACTGAGCCGGTAACCAGCCAAATAGCCTATATGGCCCCATATGGCTATTTAGCCGGTGTGGCAGTATATCTTATTTATTTATATAGTAAACCGTTACCTTCCTTTCATATTTTCACAACTTTTATAAAATAACAGTACACCATCTCAGCATTATGTTGATATTGCTCAGATTTGTCTTTGAGTCATCAAAACAGGGATACTACTTTAATGTAGACTATAAGCAAAGTCAATCCATTATGAGAATTAAAATTTGGCAATATTTATTCCATCTCTAAAGCAATACTTACAAGAATTATTGTTTATTTTATAAGTGGCAACAACACATCAAATTTCAATAAGATGCGTTGAATGGTTTAGAAAATCCTGTATGTACTCCTTCACTCAATGTTAAATAATAGTCATTAAATCCCTATTCACCTATTGTTAAAATCTATCAATTGCATGCTAATTGGGTGAACATTTTTAACTGTCCATCCGATCTTCATCAAATTTGGTGGGAAGTTTACCACTTATAAAGTAAATAACAATTTCAATAACAATTGAAAAAAACTCCTTAAGTCTATTTGTCTGTACTTTTTGGGACCTATAGCGTCTGCCAGAGGGCAGCAGCAGAGATAGTATTAGGCATATCTGCAAAGAAGAGGCTCAAAAAAAGATTTGGAAAATTTTTAAGGGCCCGTGAGGTTACTTTACTGACCAATAGTCCTATTCTTAGTGAAATACATTTAACCCACTTAAAAACTTTTAAACCCCTTTGGCTGTTGATGAGAATACTACCGTAGGGCTATGTTGACAACATCACAAATGTATGGCATCCTCTTCTGTTAAGCTTTGTTACTGTAGCAACCAGCATATTAGTCCTCTCTTTCCAGCCTAACGACTGCCAATATAAGTATAAAACTAAATTCCCAGTCTGACATAAAGAACCTCCAGTTACAATAATAGACAGTTTAATAAACTATATAATGTATCTTGGGGTCTTTGTAGGTTTCAGAAAATATGGTCCTGATGGGCAGGTGTCAGAGTTTCCTGGTGCCAACGAGGACGCTGAGCCCCCTCAAATCGAAGAGGAGGAGCCAGAGTTCCCCCAAGACAGAAAGAGAGAAGAGCAATTTCAAATAAAAAAGGAGGAAGAAGATGTCTTCTGGTCATCTGATGCGTCCTTGAAGAGGGAAGATGATCTTGGTGTGGCCAGCATAGGGGCGGAGCCTACAAACATTTTAACATGGTCCCAAATTAAAGAGCAAAATAGAGAAGAGCAACTTTTAATAAAAAAGGAGGAGCAGCAAGATGTCACTTGGTCAACTGCTGAGCCTTTCAAGACTAAAGTTGATCTAAGCGTAGCTGGCAGAGGGGCACAGCCTCTGCACGGCAGCGACTCAACAAAAGGATGGGAAGAAGAAACTTTTATTGCTTCTCCATCAGATAGTGACAACTTGCTTTATGATAATGATGACGATGAAGTTCTTGAGAAAAATCCCAGTGCCGGCAAACTCTGCAAATGTTCTCAGTGTGGGAAAACCTTTGGTAAAATGTTTACTTTGAAAAGACATATGGCAACCCACATAGGGCAGAGACCGTTTTTGTGCTCAGTTTGTGGTAAAACATTCACACAGAAAGCAAACTTAAAAAGCCACACAAGAACCCATGCTGATGGAAAATCATTTTCCTGCTCAATTTGTGGTCACTCTTTCTTTCGAAAGCAGGACTTAATCATTCACACAAGGACTCACACTGGAGAAAAAATGTTTTCGTGCTCGATTTGTGGTAAATCGTTCTCTCTCAAGCACAAGTTAAAACGCCACACAAGAACTCACACTGGTGAAAAACCATTTTCATGCTCAGTTTGTGATCAAGCATTTTCTCAACAGCAACACTTAAAAAGGCACACAAGAACACACACGGGTGAAAAGCCATTTTTGTGCTCAGTTTGTGGCCAAGCCTTTTCTCAACAGCAAGACTTAAAAACCCACACAATAACCCATACTGGTGAAAAACATTTTTCGTGCTCAGTTTGTGGTCAGACATTCACACGGAAGAAAAGCTTAATTAGTCACACAAGAACCCACACTGGCGAAAAAACATTTTCGTGCTCTGTTTGTGGTCAAGCCTTTTCTCGAAAGGAACATTTACAAAGGCACACGAGAACCCACACTGGTGAAAAACCATTTTCCTGCTCATTCTGTGGTCAAGCCTTTTCTCAAAAGCAAAATTTAAAAAAGCACTTGAGAATCCACAAAGGGGAGAACTACTTTTCCTTGCGCAGTTAACAACTTCACCAGAACTGACTTTGGGTTAATTTTGTAGTACTATTACACTTTTATATATATCCAAACGGATGTGATTGGCATGTAACTAAACTGACCTGGTAATTGATATGTAACGGCCACATTTTAGTTTCACTGTATTCTTTTTGTATTTTAATGTTAGTTTCACAATACCTCCTATAGTGGGCACAGTGGCGCTTGAGCGAGTACGTTTGCTAAGTGGGAGGATAAGTGCAGCAGTAGAAGCGCTCTCGGTAAGAAAAAGGCAGCAAGAGGTCCTCAGCAAATAAGTTGTTTTGTCAATATTTGTGTATTTCTTTTATTTCATAAATTGTATATTTTTTTAAAGCTAATTTTAGTTTTTGTGTGTTATTAGATATTTAGGGGATAGTTGTAAATCTGCCAATATGGATTCAATAAATTCATCAATTTGAGAAAGACACTGTACTCACAAGTAAGTACTCAATATTGCAGAAATGTATACCAAAACATGACTTTGAGTCACATATTAAGGCCTGTTTTGGAAATTGTTTAAAAAGTCTCCTGTGTTAGAGACAGTGGAGCATTTTTTCTTTTTCCAGTACGATTTATTTATTTCAAATGTCCATTTTCTGTACTCGTGTGACAGTTGTTTTTCCCAATTGTTTAAACAGAAAATCCAAAAGGACCCACACATTTAAAAGACATAGAATAAAACTACATTCCATTTGAAAATATCACAAGCCCATTTCACACACAGACTCAATTCCCATATCCTAATCCTCCTTTCTCATAAATCAAAACCTAGTAAATAAACTTCAAATGTTTTCACTGAGTCCTGTGGTGTTGAAGACGACGATTGTTTTTGCATCAATTTATGTTATCCTCATCTGAAACTTTAGAAAATGACCCCAGAAAAACTGTCCAGTAAAAAAAAACTTCTACATAAACTAAAATTACATTGCTTATATGATTATTTATGATCATCCTTTTCTTACATTCAATGTGAATGAGGCAGAGGGTACAGAAAATGAATGAATGAATTTGACATGACTTTAGGCTTTGTCATGGAGAAACATTGAAGCAGATAGGTAAAGAATGTATAAAAATCAAATTCCATCAGAAAAGCAACAGACGTAAAATACTCAGAGGGTTGGATTGATTCACACGCAGTACTACTGAAGGTCCAGGTGTGTAATGCACGGCCTGCCACTGCATTTTAAGCACCACTTTCTGACCAACTGAGCTAACCGGCCATTTGCAAATTGGTCATGATGTTTGTTGGATCCCCGTAAATGCAACATGTCAGCTCGCTAACTGTTATGTTACGGCAAAAGAAATTATACTAGGCAATAACAAATGACTATGGAGAGGTCATGGCCCAAATGGAGGACAAACCCATGACCTTGGCATCATTAGCACCTCACTCTGACCAACTGAGCTAACCAGCCATGTGCAAAGTGGCCATGATTTTTTTGTGAGACCCGCAAATGCAAATGTCAGCTAGCTAAAATGTTATGTTACGGCAAAAAAAAATCATTTTGGGGAATCTTAGCTTACTCTAGAGCAAGGTTGTCAATTAACATCAAGGCCATTTCATGTGGGCCGGACCATTTTCGATCTAATATATAGATTTTTTTTAATTTTTCTAAATTGGATTAAAAGAACTGGATCAAAAGCCCAAATAGTCAGTTTTTTTATAGATCTAAAGCAATGTGTATTTGAGGTTTTTTTTTCTTAATATTGGAAAATGTCTTTTAATCATGTTTTTTATTTCAAATGGAAACAAAATATTTTTTAAAATTGGAAAACGGAAAATATTTGTATATTTAAACCAAAAACAAAAGAAAAAAATTGGATTAAAAAATTGCTCTGATTGATTTTAAAAAGGGGAAAATCAGGGTTCTATAATCATTTGAATTTGATCGTAAAACAGAAAGTAGGTGTTAGGTTCATCAATAATTATACCTTAATATAATTATAAAACACTGAAAGCAGACATCTGGTTTAATTATAGATATTTAATTAAATTGCTATTTCTGATGATTAGCTTGATCAAGCGAGAACATTCTGACCTCGTCTCCGCCGCCAAATGGTTTTACCGTACGGTCATTTCTCGTACAGCTTTAAGGCCTTAAATCAAAACAATTACAAGGTTATTGATTAATAATTAGACAAAACAATTCCAAAGAAGAAGCGTAAAGGGTGTCACAATGTAAGAACAATATGCGAGTATTCCCGGAGCTGATTGATAGCCATCTGCTGGAATCAAGAGTCCTTCACGGCTCTTCATTACAAACCCAGATCAACAGTCCTCGGAGCCCGGGACTGGGTGAGATGTAAGGTCAATAGTCCTCGGAATAGGCCAAAATGATTAAACGTCCTCAGAGCCAGCTGCAGGGGGAAGTATCCTCCGGTAACAGTGTTTGTCTCCGTTGCAAGCACTTATTAATATATACATATGATTTATGCTCACATTTATAATAGTATCCCAGAATAACCCTAACATTCCCCAGTTTTTATTATATGTTTGCTACAAATTATTTTAAGGCAAATACAAAAGGGAATGTCAGTTGATTGCCTCAATTTTACCCGCACACTCCTTACTCGGATGGCTGGTCTAAAAAAAAAAAAAAGAACAATCACTTTCGCCCAATTCGTCCTCGAAATTACCAGACTCCTGGACTTCACTGCTCTCCCGGTACGTTCATAAGCAGAGGATTTAATTCGTGTAATTTAGAATTTGTAGGGGCAATTGCAGTAGCAAGGCTTAGCAAGGAGCACAAACGGGGGATAAGACAACACCCACAAAATGTCAAGGTAGTAGCAAAAATGGCTACAGAAAACAACAGATATGGCCAAATCCTTATATTTTCCAAAGGTCTTATCCCACCAGTCTGTCCAAGCGGATAACTCTACTCCAGAATGCTTTTTCATATTGCGGTTTAGGGTCAGTAGGCCACTAATGACCCTGGCGAGGGACTCACCGGGTGACGTGTTGTTCGGTATGAAGGTGCAACATTGTTCTCCAAACATTGCACACACGCCCCTTTGCTCTGCAAGGAGCATCTCCACCGCTATGTGATCCTGGAACGCAACAGACTGGTAGCTGCGAGTTGCTTCTTTATGGCCACAAATCCCTGTTCAGTATAATTTCCAAGTGTTTGAACATTGTAATGCAGGTAATTTATCCTATCCACATTTTTGTTTGGGGACTCCCATCCTGCTGCGATCTGATTAGCCAGCTTATACTCATTGGGATGCCAATCGCATCAATGTATGTTGGATCTCCCTCCCTCCATGCCGCTCGACGCCATCGGCAGGGACCCTCCACCACACTGGATTTCTGAGCAGCCAATTGTATCTCCTCCACTGTAAATCGAAAAACAGACCCTGGAGCAGTGAGACCAAAAGCACATAATCCTGCCCCGTTTCAGCAGGAGTCGTATAATCTATCTCCACCACACCACCACCGTAGGTCAGGACATGGTATCAGGGGTGCAGTTTGTTTTAGAACGCCGGCGACCATGTCAAGACGAGTTCCCTATAGTTTTATGGTATTGCTTGCTGAGCAATAATCTTTCCAATCAATATTGGAGTGGTTTCCGCATTTTATTAAGTCAGAAAGCTAATCTTACCCGTCCCCTCAACGTTTCAACTGAGACCACCCTTTTACAGTGTAAAAGCAGCTCCACATAATGCTAGTGCCTCCTCTTTACACTGCAGTTTTGATTTATGGCACTAGCTGCATTTTCCATTAACAGCACCCAATTATCCCCCGTTTGGGAAATCCCTTTGCAGAAATAAATGCCACAAGTTAATCTGTCAGTCCAAGCTTTCCAATCTTGACCAGTTTCTGCAACAAGGCTTTACCAATCTCTGTTTTGGGCTGTTATGTACCACACATTCCCCACCGTAGGCTGATCCCTTGTATGGGAACAGGAATGTTGCCGAGTCCAAATACATTTTCCCAAGAAAGGAAGATAACTGCAGTCTTATTGTATGGAAGGCAAAACATTGTTTTGTGCTCAATCGGATGGGGGGACATCTCGAATGCATGTCTGGAAATTTGATTTAGTAGGTAATGTTAATCAAATGTAAATGTAATTGTTGCTCTTTTTACCCTCCCGTAAGAAGGTGTATCCCAAATTTAAACGCCTCCGCCTTTCTCTCCAACTGGGGAAAACAGCCCTACTGTGGAGAGGAATAGAATCACAATCATTAATCCCATTGCTGCAAGGTCAATAATTGTTTTTAACATGACTTTTTGTTTTCCTCTTAAAACGTTTCAATTGAGACAACCTTCCTACTGTGGGAAATGTGAACCCAGGTTCCGCTCTCAGCCATTTTGATAGCTGTTGGTGTGGTTAGTGATAGATCTGAAAATACAACTTCAGGAGCATGCTCGAACCACTCACAATCTGTCGTCCTCGCAGTTCTCTCTGAATGAACATTGGGTCAGTCTTTATATAGCAAAACAGGGTATGGTTTCTATGACAACGACCGAACTTTGGGCAAAGTCTGATTAATCAGTGGCAAGTCTCCATGGCAACGACTTTTTTCATGCTGCGTATCTGCACCCAGTCTCCAGGAATCACCGTCGCTTTGTCCGTTTCCTGTTAAGAAGCAAAATGTCCTTCTGGTAGCTTAATTTTGGTGTGTTTTTCTAAAGATTTTCTCATGTAGTCTGCTAGATTTGCCTCATCATCCAATTCCCATTGTGTAGTGAATAATGACAATTGTTAGGTCTACCAAACAGGACAGGGTTAATCCATTTGAAGTTGTGATGTTAATATATAATTTTACTAAATCAATACACTTTGTCCACGGCCTTTTTGTTTCCTCCATGCATTTTTTCATTCTATTTTTTATATTTCCATTAATTCGCAACGAAATATGGAACCTAGTGCCAATTCCTTTAATTATTCTATTAACAAAATGGGTGCCATTATAACTACAGATGGTTTCTGGAATTCCGTATCGTGGAATGATATCTTACTTAATTCAATAAAATCCATATGTATCTTTTGAAATGCATATGTAGCTTTTGGGAATTGCCCAATTTTGGCCGCACAGCCCCATGGGGGTTATGGCAAGCACAAGTCAAACATGCTCTGCTAAAAAAAAAAAAAAAAGCCGAAAGATTAAAACCATAAGTTTTGTAGTGCGGTTGTAGCAATGCTACCATCCCCCTGTCGAGACATAGGACTTACCATGACTCAAGCTAGGCAAGGTGAGGTTCCAATTTGTTTTTGTACCAATCTGTCACGCCATCCCCAAGGCCTATTGGCGATTTCAGAAATAAATTCCAAATTCCCAAATTTTTTTCCACCTTGATATTTTATTGATAGACTATATCTCGCAGGCGTGCCAATCAAAAAACACAAAAAGACAGACCATTATCCACGCTCACACTCATAATAGACCCGTACCATCCTGGACACGGCCTATTCCAGTTGCTTCCATCTGGCAGACGCTACAGGTCCTACAAAGCACGGACAAACAGGCTCAAGGACAGCTTTTTCCCAACAGCCATCAGGACTCTGAACCGACAGCAACTCGAGACGTGACGACAACACAAATCCCTTCTATGAAATTAAGTCGCAGTGAAGTAACAGGAAGGTCGTTTGGCGTGGATCTGCCTTCTACAGGCTGACTGAGGAAGGGTAAGTAAGAAGACAATGAGAGGTAAGTGATCCATCTTATTCTTGTTGGCATCGGTGAGGCAACTTGCGGTCGCCAGATTGATGGCGCTCAAGGAGGCGGAAAGCTAACAAGTATGAATATGTCATTAATGGGTCTTGCCTGGGAAGACGAACTTGTGGAGAAGCACTATCCAATTTCGTCATACGCTTTGCTCGGTATGATGACTACTGGGCTTTTTGTCAAGTCAATGATGACGACAATGCCTATGTCTGATTTTCATTTTCAATAGGAGGAATTTAGAGTGTTCAACCTAAATTCATCCTTAATTTCGTTTTGTGGGAGTAAACTGGAGAACCTGGAGAAAACCCACGAATTCTTGAGGACGCCAGGAATACTCCACACTCTGGAAGGTTTGGATCCACCCCGCATTAATTCGTAGGACGTAGATCTTTGAACCACAAGGTTGATGCGCAAACCACCAGTTCTTTAATTTGGGTCGTTTACCCATACATCAGTGGCCCGTAAATTTTCATCACAGGTGTAAACCACCATCCCCAGTCGGGCTTCTTGGTAACCCCACCCCCTTTTGCTGCCCTATCAGCAATATTCATTCCAGAAGGAACCAAGTAATTAATGCATTTGTTTCGCGTGCCACACATCTACAAATAGAAATTTGTTTTGGAAGTTAAAGTGCCGCCGTTCATCGCCCCAGTCAGTCAGCATGAGCGACTGTCATGCGAGTGGCTGTGATTAACTATCTGTTTGCCAATAATGCAATAACGGAAAAGTTGTGACTCATTGAAACACACGCACCCCCACTCAAGTATTTTAACCGTTTGTAAAAAAAATTCACCTCCAAGATTTGCATTAAGTTATCCCCTATTTAATGCTACCAGTTTAGCTGTTTGTTAATTGAGGTGGCAATTGTTTCACCTCTAAAATTTGTTTTAATCATCGTCAATATACCACGCATTATGTTCGAATTTTGCCCATCCCATTTTATTCCCAGACAACCCATCTACCTAAAGCGTTACTCAAAGTTTGCTATTTTATCATTGAGAGATGCTATTTTTGAACATAGACATAATCTCATTTGTTTCATACCATGAAAGGCCCCACCAGATTTTGGGCATTCCGTGCCAAATAGATTTTGGAATTTGGACAATTGCTCCATTCCCTCTTATCACTTGACTTGGTTGTATCAATAATAATAATATCCTTATAGTCATCAATATGACCTATGCCAAAGCATATTTCCTCCGCTCAGGACAAACAGGGAACCTAAATGTTCTTCTATGCACTTAAAAAACCATGTTCCCTCAGTCCGAGGGAAATTATGCCTATCCTAAATCAATTATTTTACCTACCCCAGCCAGGTACCATTTACCTAATAATTTGGACGAAGGCCATGAGTTTTCTCATGCCATTTCAGCATTGTCAATGTCATTTCTGATATCACTAAATAACTCTCAATACCTAAGATATAATTTGCAAATCACCTCATATGATGTGTACTTATGAGAAGAGCTACCTATAGCTCTCTGTTACCACAATAAAAATCTACAATAATTAAATTAGAGAACTCCACCTTCTATCCGGCATCTCCTAATTACAATTTTCAATGTTTAATAATGAAACCACAAATTGTCACCAATATGCCATAATATTGTAAAATATCCCATCCTTTTCTCTTTCTTTAACCCCACACCTGGTACCGAACCAACCTCCTACGTTAAAGTATTTTAAACAATCCAACCATTCAAAAACAGTATTAATTGTAGGGTAAGACAAAGTCTCTTTGCAATGTCTTGTTCCTATTGTATTAGTTTTTGTAAGTATAACAGCATCGTAGTCATCCTTATGGCTGACATGTCAGCATGAACACCCAACTGTCTGACAGAATAATCATTCTTAGTCTTGTGATTGGGTTGACATGTCAGCCCAAATACTCAACTGTCCGACACTGATCAATTAATTTTTGCCCTGCAAATGACTGAAACGTATCTGTCTAAAGTCCTAGCGACAACTGTAAGTTTTGTTTGTATTTAAGACACATTCACTGGTCATTCGACTGGAGTTGCAAGAACATCGCGCTGAACAGGACTCCATTATTAGAGCTCTCACTCTCCACTTTGCAATTTGGTAATAAACCATTTTCCTACTAAATTTATCTCACTGTTTCTTAAACTGCTCCTAAAGTTGTATTTCAGATCTATCATTAATATTTATATCCTCCAAAAGCTAGTTTTCTTTAATTAAGAGCCCTTCGAAATCCACAAACTGCTCAAAAATGCCTTTTTCTGCTCTATTCCCAAATCCAAAGCTATTACCAAATCAATCTTTACCAAAACATATTTTCTATCCCCTTAAAATAAATTTCTGTATTCTAAAACCTGAAACAATGAAATGCGAAAGCATTCGCATAACCCTGCATTCCTTGCAGACCAAGGTGTCCCCTCAGCGACTAACGGTGACCTCCATTCTTGCTGCGAAAGCAGCATTCTTATCTTCTTTTTGCAAACCAGCGAGTCAGTTGAAACGTCGCCTCTTTTTTCCTGTGCCAAATTATAACGCCTTTTGGAGAAGACAACCATCAATATGATGAATACGGACCGTAATAGCGCCGGCTTAGCTACGGAAACAGCCCGACGTTATTTCCAGTGCGCATTGACTGCTGGGATATAGTTTTGTCAATACACCCGGGATGACGGCGAACACACTAAAAACCCGTTTTTAAAACGGCAACGGAGGCAAAACTGAGTTTGGTTGTACATACTTTATTTATTTTTACAATGTACTCACTTTATCACCGTCAAAACCATCAAAGTCTTCATTTTTGGTGTCTAAATTAAACAATTGCCCAAATGAGACCAGAACACCAGGTCCCCCCTCCCGTCATTCTCATAGTCCGTGTCATTGCCAAGAGGCTCCCTGGAAATGATGCCGGCCGGCTTTGGCAAAAGCTCGAACAACCGTGGCTTTATTAGGCGTGTCTTTAACTGTGAAGACATACCTTCCATATTATTTATAGTTTATTTACTATGTAATTTCTTAATTTGGGCTCTTCTATTTCAGATAGAATTGTGAGGTCAACGACACTCAATTTTCTTATACAGTAAAACCTCGACATCCAAGTTTTCCAACATACGAGAAATTTGTAATACAAGGAACATACTGAGCAAATATTTTGCCTTGAGATACGAGACAAATTTGAGATGAGAATTACAGATTGTTCCAGATTGTGAGTCGTTGGTAAATTAGAACATAAAGATAATTTTACGTTGTAACATCCCGTTTTAGTTTTATTTTAGGATGGAAATGGGATTAATTTGCATTTTGTTCATTTCTATGGGAAGAATAGATTTGTGATACGAGTAAATTGACATACTAGCTTGATCCCGCAGTAAGGTCGTATCTTAAGGTATTACTGTATTTGAATACTGTGGATCGATATTACACATTAAGTGTTAACAAGATTTTCAGGATCGAAAATGCAATTATACTTCAATTACAATGATCTTTCATACCGAAACTGATAAAGCCAATAAAGCCGTGATTGGCCACTGCTTATCACACCACATTTGCATCTTTTAAGTCCATTCTTACGACTGAATCTTTGGCAAGAAGCTGAGCAGGAAAAGGATTTCTGACCAATGAGGGTAATTGTGTTTCGCCAGTATGGGTTCTTGTGTGGGTTTTTAAGTTGGCCTTCTGTGTGAATGTTTGACCACATACTGAGCAGGAAAATGTTTTTTTGCCAGTGTGTGTTCTCATGTGGTATTTTAAGGTCTCCTTGTGTTTGAACGCTTGACCGCAAACTGAACACGAAAATGGTTTTTCACCAGTGTGGGTTCTTGTGTGTATTTTTAATTTTTCCTTCCGTGTAAATGTCTGACCACAAACTGAGCATGAAAATGGCTTTTCACCTGTGTGTATTCTTGCATGACTAATTACGCTGTTCTTCCGTGTGAATCTTTGACCACAAACTGAACACGAAAATGGCTTTTCACCAGTGTGGGATCTTGTGTGTTTGTTTAAGTTTCCCTTGTGTGTGAATATTTGACCACAAACTGAGCAGGAAAATGTTTTTTTGCCAGTGTGGGTTCTTATGTGGGAGTTGAAGTTTTCCTTGTTTGTGAATCCTTGACCACAAACTGAACACAAAAAGGGTTTTTCACCCGTGTGTGTTCTTGCATGATCAATTAAGCGGCCCTTGCGTGTGAATCTTTGACCACAAACTGAACACATGAATGGCTTTTCACCGGTGTGTGTTCTAGTGTGCCTCTTTAAGTTTTGCTGTTGAGAAAAGGCTTGGCCACAAATTGAGCAGGAAAATAGTTTTTCACCAGAGTGTTTTTTTGCGTGTGTTTTTAAGCTTTCCTTGTGAGGGAATGTTTGACCACAAACTAAGCATGAAAATGTTTTTTCACCTGTGTGGATTCTTTCGTGTCTTTGTAAATCTTGCTTTTGAGAAAAGACTTTACCGCAAACTGAACACGAAAATGGTCCTTCGCACGTGTGGATTTTTGTGTGCATTTTAAATTTCCCCTTGTGTGTAAATGTTTTACCATAAACTGTACATGGTAAGGGTTTGTCCCCAGTGTGGCTCCTCGTATGTTCTTTCAAATTAGACATCTTCCCAAAAGTTTTCCCACACTGAAAGCATTTACAGACTTTGTCACCATTGGGATTTTTCTCAACATCATCGTCAAAATGCCATTCGTTGCCATCTGATAAAGGAGCAATTAAAATTTCTGCTCGCCATCCTTCTTTTGCGCTACCGCTCAAAGGCTCCGCCCCTCTGTTGGCCGCGCCCAGATCATCTTCACTCTTGAAAGGCTCACCAGTTGACCATTTGACACATTCCTCGTATTTGATTGGAGGTTGTTCTCTCTTGCACTGTTGGGGGAACTCTGGCTCCACCCCTACGTTGACCACGCCCGGATCATCTTGCCTCGTCAAGGCCTCACCAGGTGACCAGGTGACATAATCTTCCTCATTTTTGATTGGAAGATGCTCATCTATCATTGTTTGTTGAGAGAACTCTGGCTCCTCCTCTTTAATTTGGGGCCATGATGAGGTATTTGCAGGCTCTGCCCCTCTGCTGGCCCCACCCAGATCATCTTGCCTCGTCAAGGCCTGACCAGGTGACCAGGTGACATCATATTCCTCCTTTTGGATGGGAAGTTGCTCTTCTCTCATTTGATGTCGAGGGAACTCTGGCTCCTCTTCTTTGATTTTGAGGAGCTCTTTAAGGCCAACAAACTCTTGCTCGTCATGACTAAGATTTTCCCTGAAACCTGCAAAGACAAGATAATATGTAGTCAAAAATGGGAAATATGTTTTTTTTAACTTTCATAAGTTTATTATCACAGCATGGTTGACTATTTCGCAACAATATACGTGGCAGAGCCTTTTAATTGAAAAAAATATCTTGTTTAAGATTTTAATTCGGATACAACGCTTTCACCAAAGGGGAGGAATTAACCAAATATTTCTTTTTATAGTTTTTCATAGAGAAAAATATATCAAAATTGAAAAAGGAAAAATGGTTTAAATCAGTTGTTTTTACATTGTTATTTTTTCTTATATTTTTTATTAAAACAAAACAACTCAATATTGGATTTTTTAATTAAAACCTTTTTTTCCAAAAAAAAATAGTGGGTAAAAGAGTACATATTCAATTTATTTATAATCACCACGGAGCGGCAGCAGGCCAGATTTGGCCCTCGGACCGCAACTTTGACATCTTGTTGAACGCTGCTGTTGTCGTTTAGTGCATCTACATCTTCATTTTTTGCATTTTAAATTTACAGCGTGTAAGTAAGTGTTGTTACTCAAACATGTAGCCAAAAATGGAGGGCGAGTAGCGGGAATGACTCTTGAACGCCTCTTAAAGAAAAAATACATTGTGATTAGATACAATAAAGGGAAAACTACTGTTTTCTGCCATTGTTACAGGATAAACACGCAGACACTCACTTTTTGTCCTGGATTGGTCACATTAAAATAGAAATTGTATTTATTACGTCTTTCTTCGAACGGCGGTATTGCGAATTCGTGAAAAAGTATTGATCCTATAATTTTACATCAATAACATACCTTTACGGCTTAAATGTATTTTCCCTTAACGTTAAGGGAATTAATGGAAATAAAAAGTCAACCCACCTTCTAGTCTATTTCCAATGAGGTCAAAAAGTTCCTCCTGGAACTTTGCCCGTTGTGTTCCTGAAGGCATTTCCACGCGTGGATTCTGATGATGTCGGCGCCTATGTTGATAGCTGCAGGCTAAAATAAGCAAAGTTAAAGGAGGGCGCAAAGCTTTAACGGGCTCTTTGACGGCTTGGTCTTATTTCTTTGATAGATGCTAGCTAAGATACGATATGATAAAGTATAAACACGCTCTTCGATGACTTTTTCCTAGGCTAAGCTAAATCAGCCTGGAAAGCTCCGACAAGTTCTTCAGTCACTTGTTTCTTTTATAGGTGCTAGCTAAACTAAGCTAAAACATAAACAAGCATTCGACGACTTGTTCCTTTTATAGCCCCCTGGCTTGGCAAAAGTAGTACGCAAAGGTTCAACGAGTTCTTAGACGACCCGTACTTGTTCCTTTGGTAGCTGCTAGCTCAGCTAAAAAAAAAAAGGGGGTGGGGGGGGTGGGGGGCTTGCTGATAAGGGATGGGACGATAGACACTAGTGAGTGAGTCATAAGCGTGCTGAAAGTTCAAGAGAAAAAACCCGTATTGTGGCGTGTATAGCTATAAGAAAGAATCACGTGACCGGTACAGGAAATGTATCGTTTGGCCAAAGTGTTTAGTATAAAAAAATAAACGGCATCAAGTGACGTGGGTCTTTATGTTGGGCTTTTGCGTAATTATGACATATATATCAAAGAATTAACTCGTTCTAAGACGTTTTCCCCAGTGTGGAATCATTTTGGTCGTGTGACGCAAAACGAAATCACTTTTATTTCATATGATTTAACAGTTAACAAAAATGTGAACATAAGTTAAAAATTGTAACTCAAATTAGATCTATTTTAAACATCAACTCCGTTTGGATAAGTTAACAATTGCAACTCAAATTTGATCTATTTTACATATCAACTCCGTTAGGAATTAAAAAAAACAAGGATTTACTTCACCTGCAATGACTTCATGAAAATAAAAAAATGACAGTGACAGATTTAAAATTACTTTACAACTATTTTGCTGTTTTCAAAAATAAATCAACACTGTGTTAATAATAATTGAGGAATCAAAACATTAGTAGAGAGAACCTTACTAGGTTATTTCTTTTCAAGAAATTCTTATTATTGACACGCTGTGTCATCACTGTAATGAAACCGCGTTGGTCACTCATTAGTGACCCCGGCAGTAGCCATCAAAAATAGTTGTAAAGTAATTTTAAATCTGTCACTGTCATTTTTTTATTTTTTGTATGTTTGCAGTCAAGAAGGAGAGACCAAGTATGACCAGTGAGTGGACAACCTCCAAGAGGCAAATTGTCCAGTGATTAACTGAGTGTATCACCCTCCAGAGAGAGAGAGAGAGTTTTTATAATGCTTAGGTTGAGCACTTAGATTTATAAATTTTGTTGAAATCCCGAGCAGGCTTTTCTTATTTGTTTTAACAAATTCAATTATGTTTATTTGGGCCAAATGTGCGTATGGCTTTTAAGGAGTGGAGTTGGATATTGCCTTTTTAGAAAATCCTTCATCATGCTTGTTAAATTTATACTCAGAGTAAACAAGTTGACTTTCTCTAGAGAAAATATTTGAAATATGATTAATGTTAGTGAAATGTTCATTGGTTGTTAGTGATCCATTTCATTTGAATATTACTTTACTGGTTTTAGTTTTTTGAAGGTGATAAAATAATTCATGATGAATATGACATATTTTATTCATTCATTTTACTGTAGCTGTTTCATTTTGATATTACTACTGTAGGATTAAACTCTGGTTCTTAATTAAATTACAATATTAACAAAAGGCTATGTCTGATATTCTTCTTCTGAGGTTGGATTCACACTGATAAGGAAACATGGTGGGGACTTCAAAGGACAGAGAAAACAAGGAGCTGGACAGATGGTCTGGACTTCAAAGGACAAGCAGAGACAGAGGTCTGGATGGTGTGGATTCGAGGAAGGAGTGTGAAGTCCGGATAAGACACCCCTCGCCGCAGTCGTGGACCAGTCCGCATCTCATTGTCAATCAGCGAATGAATATGCATTTTTGTTATACTTTAACTGGGTAAATGAGGGTCTGGGGCCGGGCGATGTCTTTCTCATCCCCCGCTTGGGGCAGCGATACTCAGCGGGCTTATTCTTTGGGAGGGAGACCCGGAGCTCTGTATGGATCAATTTGTCAGGAATAAATCATCTGTGGATTAACTCGCTCAACCCTGGTTTGTCTCCTCCAATGCTGAACACGCTCCATTGTTTGACGGGATAAGACAGAGTTAAGGAATTGGACTAAGGTGCTAAAATTATTAGTCTAACACTCACTAAACAGCAATTCATTAACATTCATCTTTGGTCCGGGCTTACTTTATTATGATGTATTGGTTTTTCGCTTGAACGATTACAGGCCTGTTGCTCTCACGCCTGTGATCATGAAGTGCTTTGAAAAGTTGGTGGCCCGACACATCAGAAAGACAATTCCCCCGTCAGTTGACCCGCACCAGTTTGCTTATAGGGAAAACAGGTCCACTGAGGATGCTATCGCCGTGGCTCTTCACACAGCACTGAGCCACCTGGAGCACCAGGGGAACTATGTGAGGATGCTTTTCATAGACTATAGCTCAGCCTTCAACACCATCAAGCCAGACATCCTGAAGGACAAACTCTACCACCTTGGACTATCCTCTTCAATCTGCTGCTGGATAAAGAACTTCTTGACTGGTCGACCACAAACTGTCAGAATGGGTCCACACCTCTCTTCCTCCATCACACTAAACACAGGCTCACCACAAGGCTGTGTACTGAGTCCTCTCCTGTACTCCCTGTACACATACGACTGCACACCAGCCCACCAGTCAAACTCTATCATCAAATTCGCCGATGACACCACTGTGATCGGACTCATCTTAGGCGGGGATGAGTCAGCTTACAGAGACGAGGTCGACAAACTGTCTTCTTGGTGCTCGGCGAACAATCTTACACTGAATACCGCAAAGACTAAAGAAATAATCTTGGACTTTCGCAAGGGCAGCACAGACCTGGCCCCACTCCTCATTAACGGAGTATGTGTAGACAGGGTCCAATCGTTCAAATTCCTGGGAGTCCATGTCACGGATAGGCTCTCCTGGTCCACAAACACCACAGTGTTAGTGAAGAAGGCCCAGAAACGACTCCACTTCCTCAGGGTACTGAGAAGGGACAAGTTGGACACCAAGCTTCTGGCAACCTTCTACAGAGCCACTGTGGAGAGCATCCTGACTTACGGCATTACAGTGTGGTATACCGGAAGCACGGCAGCAGACAAAAAAGCCATACAGAGAGTGATAAACACTGCCCAGAAGATCGTTGGCTGCTCTCTGCCATCGCTAGAAGACATTGCCAACCCCCGATACCTCAGAAGAGCCGGGTCCATTGTTGGAGACCCATACCACCCTGGACACGGCCTGTTCCAGTTGCTTCCATCTGGCAGACGCTACAGGTCCTACAAAGCACGGACAAACAGGCTCAAGGACAGCTTCTTCCCAACAGCCATCAGGTCTCTGAACCTGCAGCAACACGTGACGTGACGACTACACATATCCCTACTATGAAATTAAGTCAAGTCGAATTGAAGTAACAGGAAGGTCGTTTGGTGCAGATCTACCTTCCACAGGATGACTGAGGGAGGGTAAGTATAAAGACTGAGAGGTAAGTGATCCATCTTATTCTTGTTGGCATCGGTGAGGCAACTTGTAGTCGCCGGAAAATGGCGCTCAAGGCGGAGAGCTAACAAGTATGAATATGTCATAAATAAATGTCATAAATGTGTCTGGCCTGGGAAGACGAACTTGTGGAGAAGCACTATACAATTTCGTCATACGCTGCTGAGGGTATGATGACTACTAGGCTTTTTGTCAAGTCAATGATGACGACAATGCCTATGTCTGATTTTCATTTTCATTTCATTTTTTGCAATGGTCTTGTATTGTTAACTCTAAGTACTTAAGTACACAGAATGAAGAACACAATAGTATTCATTCTATTTATTTCTATTCCTAAGTAGTCATTTACAATATATTTTCAAAAGGTCGTGGCTTATGTTTCTTATCAGCAATCATTGGCATGTTGAAAAAAGATAGGCAAATTTGTGTGTCAATTAGGAAACTCAACATTCACATTTGTAATCAATTGTGTCATGTCATTTGCATACCTGTCAACCTCTGCCGTTGACTGCCCTTATAAATGATTATGATTCCCCGTACAAACCCCCCAAAAACCGTAGAAACACCGTACGACGCATGTTTACTTGCGGTAACTCGTTTCTTACTATGTGGCTCCTCTATGCTTGCTTCCACGATATTTACTCTATGTATATCTGCGCATGCGCATGTCATCCTTTATCGATATTGCCGTACGCACCGCTAAAAAAATACATATGATTGAGGATAATTTTTGCTGGGAAACCGTGACAATAGTAACGATCGATGACAGTAGCGTCGTTGGCTACCAGCCTACGAGACTATCTGCATTTTAGCCAAAACGGTCTTATTGAGATCGGTTTTCATAAATATTGGCGATATTTAAAAAAAAAAATCCCCATACAAAAGTCGGTGTACGGCGTACATGATTTTAAATGGTAAAAAAAAAAAAATACATATAAAACGTACAAGTTGACAGGTATGCATCATGTGTTAACTAAATATCTCCAGGGATGTGTTACGGTCGCGCCGTGTAAGCGTGGCGCGACCAAACCATTCGCGTGAACGTAGGAAGAAACGGGAAGGGCTGATCCCATGGTGGTAGGTTTTAATAACTCAAACAAAGTTTACAAAACAACCAAGGCTTGAATATCCCAAAAGTAACATAACCGAAGCATGTAGAATTACACCTAATAAGCCGTATGTGGAGTCACAGCGTGGCGCGCAGGTTACGTCATGGACATGCGCAGTCGATCAGACAGTTACTACCACTTCCGTCGCAATTAAACACACACATCAGGACGTAATCAAGGATTGGCCTCAGCTGCTATGAGATGACGTCAAGCCAGGAGGGGCAAACGAGCCGCTCCTGACAGAATGTACTTGGTCATGCTGTCACACCGATGTCTTAAAAGGGGTATTTAATAATAACTAACGTTGTTTTAATATTTATACTTGAGACAATCGGTTAGTATTCACAACAAAACTATGATATGAGATACTCTGTTAAGTTAAGAACTAAGTATTCTAATAAGAGTGTGTCAAGCATGTCACATGGCTGACTACCTGGTCTATCTAAAGATGGACTTGGATTGGATTGGATAACTTTATTCATCCTGTATTCGGGAAATGTTTTTGTTGCAGTAGGAAGAGGGTGAGGATGCAGAAATAGGAAAGGCATTTTACACAAATAGGTAGTTAATAGTAAGTCAATATATAAATACATGAAAAAATATATAAATAAGTAACCGTGCACTTATATAGTATAGAGCAGGGGTGTCAAACTCCCTTTTGTCTGCGGGCCGAATACAGCTTAATTTGAGATCAAGCGGGCCGGACCAGTAAACTCGTTGCAAAATTACATAGAACTAACAATATGCCCACTTTTTTCCTTTGTATTAGTCACTAATACTGATAATTAGTGCAAAAAATGAGTAAATTATCAAAATGTGTATTAACAGTATTATGAACAATACATTATGAACAAGAAAATAACATAAGAACATAAATAAAGTATGTGCAATTTTAACAACACTTTTACACAGTTAAACATATATTTAAGTGTGTTGTACATAAAACTGATCACAGAAATAGTAACAATGTTCCAAAAAAATTAAGTACCAGCCTTGTGGAACTTAAAAACACTGTTTTTCAACATCTGGAAAGCAATTTGAACAAATGAATAATGCTTTCATGTTGTCTGTGTTGTACCCGTGATTTTCCACGGGGTAGCAGTATTTCGCCTTTAAAAGACGGGTGAAATAATCAGACAGGTCCTTTGTTGTATTTCAAACCAACTTTAGTTATATCAAAGCAATTCACACAAAACATAATATACAATAACACTCAAATATATACATAGTAACATATTAACAACCCGTTATAATCCAAAGCAATGTACTTGCTGCATAAACGATTATAACTTATGAGTATTGTAACTTGTTACCTTTTGTTCCGGCCGTCATATACTGCATACTTATTATGCTATCCTTATAACGGCGGCCGAAAGTAGCCTGCTGTAAACAATGCACCCGAGACTCGCACATTCACGCACACACATAAAAAAAATAAACAACCAGCGGTCGAAGGTAGCTCGCTTTAAACAATACCCGAGACTCGCACATTTACTCGCACACATAAAAAAGTAAACAAGCATCACTAAGCATTACGTTCTTTCTCACATGCTACTATTGCCTCTTGCACATCTCACACTCGTTATTCAAAACAAAGCAACATACCTTTAAAAGACAGGTGAAATAATCAGACAGGTCCTTTGTTGTATTTCAAACCAACTTAGAGAAATGTCTGAATAGCCCGTTATTATACTATACCAAGGTCTATGACCATTGGTTAATCACTGCGTGACTTGTGCGTGCCCATTACGTCATCGCCGTGTGTTTAACACATGCTAAGCGGCATGAGTCCCTTTTTAACTTAACACCTGCACTCATGTATAACATCAACTACTTCACCCTGTCACACTCTCCCCCACAAAAACAAATGTCGTCCCGACATTAATATGCTCCCAAACATTTCCACTTTGGTGAGCCGATGCTCATAAAAGTCCAGGCGGCACGGGCCACAGTTCAAATACAATCCACAACTCGTACGGTCCACATTTTACTGGATGGCACAGTAATCACAGTCCATAACAGTCCATAACAGTCCATAACCGCATTATGCACGTCGTCCTTGTAGGTTCAAGCTTGTTGGAGTCCAAACAAAAAAGGTGGCTGCAGGTAATATGGATGCAGGTGTACTAACCAAGGGGCCACTCCTGGTGCAGGGTAAACAGTTAGCCGCTCCTGCGGTGACTGTGTACTATAACAGGAGGGGATTCCAAGATGGTCATAGGTCGTACGTCGTGGTGGGTGTCTCTCCCTTCTCGGCCGTTCGTCAGTCAGCGCCTCAGGTTCCGTCACGGCGGTTGGCGGGGAAGTCTCTGATAACTGCTCATCACTAGGACTTTCAAGAGGAGGGTTTGCTCCCTCACCAGGCAGGTCCTCCAGCTGATGGTCCTCTTCTACTTGTACTGGTCCGGAAGCAGGGCCCCTCACTTCGTGTGTCTGGTCCACTGGCAGTGGCCTGTGCTCCGGCTCCATCTCTTGGGTACCTCTCTCATTTAGCTGGCGTAGCTCATAGTGGAAGTCATCTTCGTCATCGCTTTCTTTGTCTGACTCCTGATGAGATGCCGGCTGCTGTTTCTTTCTCGGCGTCCTCGTGCCGATTTTCCCTTCTTCTGGTGTTATCTCAACGGGCAAATGGTCACAAGACATTAGTAGATTTCTGTGCAGAACTCTGGAACGATCTTTACCTCTTTCTGGCCTAACTTCATAAATTGGTTGGTCAGATCCCATTTGCTTCACCACTGTGTGAACTGTATCTTCCCAGAAGTCACGGAGTTTCCCAGGTCCTCCTCTTGGTGTCATGTTTTTCATCAGGACGTGTTCTCCTGGTTGTAGCACAGAACTCTTCACTTTAGCGTCATAGTGCTTTTTATCTTTTTCTGCCGCTTTCCGTGCGTTCTCGGTGGCAATGGTGTACGCCTCCTCCATCCCTCGTCTCAATTTCTCCACATAGTCCTGCTGTCCATCTGCATCAGACCTGTTGCACAGTCCAAAGAGCATGTCCACTGGAAGCCTCGGCGACCTCCCGAACAGTAGATAAAATGGTGAATAACCTGTCACATCACAACGGGTACAGTTGTAAACATGCACAAGTTTATTCAAAGGCTCCTTCCAATTCGATTTCTGTATCTCCGTCGGTTCTGGTTCAGTTTCATTTGTCCTGTTGCCAGCGGATTCAAGATTTGAAGAGGAGCACATTTCTTTTGCGTTCAGAGGTTTAGCTTGTACGTTTCTTGATGTCCGAATGTCTGGTTTTGGTTTGACCTTTGGGAATCTACTCGTCTTTGTCTGTTGAGTAGGAATTGATTCACTAGATTTTTGACATTCAAGGGGAGACTTGTCAGTATCTCTACCATATTGGGTCAAAGCTCTTGTTGATTCTATCTTTAACCTCTCATTCGCCTGTTCTTGTTCCCTTTCTTTCAAGAATGTAACTTTTTCCAGCTTCAGTAATTCAAGCTCCTCTTTCAGTACTTCCTCCCTCTGGCGAGATGCCATATTCTCTCTTTCTGTTGCTTGCTTGGTCTGAAAAAGTTTCTCCTTCTCCGCAACAAGCATGTCTACCTGTTTCTCCAGAGCCTTTTGCTCTTCTTGTAGTATTCTAATCTCATCAGTTTTCTGCTGCTCGGCTTGTTCAAACTGAAGTTCAAGATGGTCAATCTTTTTCTGAAAGGCTTCTCTCTGTTGCGATATGTCCTCTTCCAGTCTTTTGATGATGTGATCTTTAGATTGAACGATTTCATCAGTATGCAAGTTTTCTAGCGCCAAGAGTTTTTTCTGTTGGGCTATTTCCTCTTCATAAGATAAAAGTTTCAATTCTTTTGCCTCCACATCTGTTGCTGCCTTTGCTAAACAGCCAACTGTTTTGTCAAGCTGGTTCTTCAATTTTATAATTTCGTACCGCTGATTTTCTCTCTCAGCTTTGTAAATTTCTATAGCTTCATTTCTCGCAGAGAGCTGCTCCAACAAATCTCTTCTTTGCTTATCGCTCTCTCCAATATGCCTAGCTTGTTCTTGTTTCATGGCTTCAAGGTCCCTCTTGAGAATTTTTTCGCGCTCAAGAGAGGCCAAGTGTTCACTATTTATTGCCTGCTTTGCCCCAAAAAGTCTCTGCCACCCCAGTCTTCTGTCTTCATACAACATCCTTATCCCCTCTTTTAATTTTAACAACTCAGACATAGCTTGGTCCTCGTCTTTGAGTTCGTTCCTTTCCAGGTGGTTAGCGATGTGACACAACAATTTGAATTTTGATATGCGTTTCGGACTCCCTATGTTAAGGAAATCACATATTTCTAACAGGTCATTAACTGTTAGCTTGTGCAACATTCCTTCTACTTCCAGGCGTAACTGCTCCCGTTCCATTTCCATTTTCTCAACACAGTAGGAGTTTGGTTTATGATGCAAAACTGTGAGCACTGAACTGGCACGTTTTTACCGTCTCTCTGATGATCTCTACTGGCCTCAGATGACGAGTACTCTGCCAACTTCACGTCCCTTTTCACCACAACGCCTCTCCTCACTGTCTTGTTCCTGGATGTGGTTGGTTCTGCTGGCTCAGCATTCAGTAGTCAGGTTGTGAATACTGGTCATCTAAGCAGCAATCCCAGCGATGCCTCCAAAAATGTTGTACCCGTGATTTTCCACGGGGTAGCAGTATTTCGCCTTTAAAAGACGGGTGAAATAATCATTGTTGTATTTCAAACCAACTTTAGTTATATCAAAGCAATTCACACAAAACATAATATACAATAACACTCAAATATATACATAGTAACATATTAACAACCCGTTATAATCCAAAGCAATGTACTTGCTGCATAAACGATTATAACTTATGAGTATTGTAACTTGTTACCTTTTGTTCCGGCCGTCATATACTGCATACTTATTATGCTATCCTTATAACGGCGGCCGAAAGTAGCCTGCTGTAAACAATGCACCCGAGACTCGCACATTCACGCACACACATAAAAAAAATAAACAACCAGCGGTCGAAGGTAGCTCGCTTTAAACAATACCCGAGACTCGCACATTTACTCGCACACATGAAAAAGTAAATAACCAGCGGCCGAAGGTAGCTTGCTGTAAACAATACCCGAGACTCGCACATTTACGCGCACACATAAAAAAGTAAACAAGCATCACTAAGCATTAAGTTCTTTCTCACATGCTACTATTGCCTCTTGCACATCTCACACTCAATCGTTATTCAAAACAAAGCAACATACCTTTAAAAGACGGGTGAAATAATCAGACAGGTCCTTTGTTGTATTTCAAACCAACTTAAAGAAATGTCTGAATAGCCCGTTATTATACTATACCAAGGTCTATGACCATTGGTTAATCACTGCGTGACTTGCGCGTGCCCATTACGTCATCGCCGTGTGTTTAACGCATGCTAAGCGGCATGAGTCCCTTTTTAAATTAACACCTGCACTCATGTATAACATCAACTACTGGGAGACAAAGTTGGAAACCTTCACGTGGTGTCTCCTGAGAGGCCGCTCGCCGCGGCCTGCGAATTCCAACAAATACCACTCAGAGCTGCCAACAAGGAACGTGGCACCCTACGTTTTTCATCCAGCCGGAGATATTTGACTGCCCCTCACCTCCGACTACCCCCCGGATGAACTAATCCGCGTTCCAGTGGCAGCTCTAGCGCTGTCTGAGGGTAATCCTCAGGCGCTCGTAGTGACTCAACAACAACAACAACATCAACTACTTCACCCTGTCACATCTGCACAGACTAAAACACTGCGCCCCTAGCGGATAATACAAGAACTGCAATTTTTAAAGAAAAATCATATTTTTTTTATACAATGCAGCTTTCTTCCCCAGGCCGTACCAAACCACCAGACGGGCCAGATCCGGCCCGCGGACCGTATGTTTGACACCACCGGTATAGAGTATAGTGGATCTTTGCATCTCGGTATATCATTAGTTTGTTAGTTCTATTAGTTGTGTGTTACCTCTGATTTTGTACACAAGTTCTTATTGCAGGCGAATTGTAAATATGTATGATAGTATACTTGTAGTTCGTAAAGTAGTATACTTATAGTATTGTAGTCTTTCTCCCAACCTAATCTGTTTTAGCACAAAGTTGTGTGTGTGCATCATAGGAATTAATATATCATTCACTTGGAACAATTTCACAAAATCTACGTGAAATATGAATTGTATTATTATATCTAATCTTGCACCCTTTTGCACTCTGATGTATTAAAAGTTACTAGAACTAGAACAGGGGTGGCCAACCAGTCAGAGACCAAGAGCCACATTTTTTACTGTTACCGCAAAGAGCCACATTTTTTACTGTGTTACCGCAAAGAGCCACATTTTTTACTGTGTTACCGCAAAGAGCCACATTTTTTTACTGTGTTACCGCAAAGAGCCACATACCTTTGCTCAGCCAGATTTATTGTAAATGTCACACACCAGCATAGTAATGACATAAATTGACTCCTACAGTACTAACAGCACAGGCCAGTCATTATCAACAATGAACATTGTGTGCACTGTCTCACACAGACAAACTCTCAGTTCAACCAAGTCCACAAACAAAAATATAATAATTTACAATAGCGTTTTTCTTTTACTATGCATGTTACTTAGTGGGACTTCTGTCATAAAATCAGACCCTATTTTTGCGCAACATTCGCTCCTTGTGAGCTGTCATTTATTATGAATGGCTTTTAACTAGCGCGCCCACCACGTGGGTGTACACCTCGCTCTCCTATTGGCTGCTCCCGGCTGAGCACTCTCGACTTGGTCTGCCTCGCAGGGGGTGTGGCTTTTTCAGCCGACGCTCGATCTTTGGGATACTTTTTGTGTGCGCGACGCCGTTCATTGTCGCTTCTGGTTCACGGGAGCTCTCCCACTCTGTTAAAAACGTTTACTACTCAAATGACCTTGCTCCTACTGGGAAACTTTGAGGTATTTTCATCCCAAGCACATGCGCATTGGACGAAAATACCGTATTGAACTCAAGCGAAGCGCACACGCAAATAAAAATAAAACACAAATACAAACTTTGATATGGACGTAAGAGCCGCATGAAACCGGGCAAAGAGCCGCATGCGGCTCGGGAGCCGCGGGTTGGCCACCCCTGAACTAGAATATGATTTAATTTACACCTATTGGTTAAAATGTGCACTACACCTTTTGTACTCCAACTCCATTTGTATTAACGCCTCCCATTTTATGACTTGTCTTATTGCTATTGAAAACACAGTTGAAGCAGCTTTTCGGCGGGAAATAGCTTTGAGGAGCCTGGAGAGTAGTCACACTCTCCGGCATCTGAATTGTTGCATCCCTCGCCTCTGCAGACGCGGCCTTAAATTTCATTCTATCTGCCTCAGTGTGTGCTCCTGTGTTCGAGTTTATTGAAGTGTTGGCCAGTAGCCCCAACAAACTAATAAAGAAGTTAATTACTATTTAATTTTTACTTTAATTAAATTACTTCACGCCCCACCCCCTTCGTCTTTCGTCTGTCATGTCTTATCTCTCATCTGTGGCGCCTGACGTCTCTCATCTTTCATCTTGGATTTTTTATCTTGTATCTTTCTATAGAAGTTAGTTGGTTGGTAGGGCGAGCGGACTTCGGGCAGTAGCTTCGCGGTCATTGTGGCCGGAACCTAAACCCCTTTAGTTCCTGCCCATCTTTGATCTGACCATCGCCTGTGCCTCCCTACTGGGATTCCACTGTCCGGCCTTCTAGGAGACCTCTGTCCTGTCCAGGTTTATCAGGCCTGTACAGGTCAGTAGGTTCAACTGGGTTTTCCTGGTCCTGCCTTCCAGGATTCCGCCATCTCCGACCCTCGGGGGTTGCGCCATGTCCTGCCTACTGGGTGTCCAGTCCAGGTCGATCAGGCCTGGACAATTCACAATTTATTTATTTTCCACCCAAGTTGAAGCGCAGCTGGAGATGAACCAAGGACGACTCAAGGTAAAGTCCTGGAGCACTACCATTGTACCAAGCAGACAGCTGCTGATGGAATATGCTCGGAACTTCTATTTATCCTTTACTTTCTGCCGATTACACGCACATTTTCTAAAAGTCAGAGACGTCCACAGGATTTGAACAGCCTCCATTTTAGACCACATGAAATACATAACATTTTGAAACCAATTAAAAAACAATCATAGACACAGTCAACAATCCACTTGAAATAACCACATTAAAAAATGTCTACTGTAAACCACCAATCCTGAATTAGACATATTCATCCTATGACTATTTCTTTCCAAACTACCATATAAATTATAATTTTGACTGACATTACACATATAACTAACTCCAGGCTACTTTAATTAAAACTCTGTCCTATACAGTCTTTAATACTCCCCCAAACATTTTTCATTGACCTAACATAAAATACTAACTTTGGCCAAATGCAAAGATGCACAGCTATTATATTTTAAGCCATTGAATACAATATACTATTATTTTCCTAAAAAGAGCCTGCGTGTACTGTCAATATTGATATACGTAGCGGCAAAAAAAAAAAGAGACGACGCTTAAAGCGCATGCGCAGCACAAATCGTTTATGATAGGATCAAAATAATTCCACTTTTTTTTTTAGAATTATCAATAATTACGTAAAAGACCACCCAACAGGCCCACGACACTTTGCTAACGTGTTTTTTATACTAAACACTTTGGCCAAACGATACATTTTCTGTATCAGTCACATGGTTCTTTCTCAAAGCAATACACAACAATACGGGCTTGCTTTCTTGAGCTATCGGCACAGTGCTGACGCTCGTTCCATCACAATTTATCAGCCAAACCTGCTTTTGCTTAGCCCAGCTAGTAGCTTTCAAAGAAACAGCTCGTCGAATAGCTTGTTCATACTTTAGCTTAATTTAGCTAGCAGCTGTCAAAGGAACAAGTCGTCGATGAGCTTCTTTATGATTTAGCTTAGCTAGCAGCTATCAAGAAAGTGTCGACGAATAACTCTTAGGTTTCCTGACCGTTTTAGTTCAGCATAGCTGTCAGCTATCAAATAAACGAGTCCTCGCAGTGCTTCTTTATGCCTTAGCTTAGCTTCGCTTAGTCGACGAAGAACTCGTAGGTTTCCTGGTTATTTTAGCTCAGCATAGCTAGCAGCTATCAAAGCCGCCGCCGTCACCAGAATTCACATGTGGAAATGTCGGCAAGAACACAACGGCCAAAGCTCCAGGAGAGACTTTTTGAGGTCAAACTGGAGCATTCAACTCGCGAGCAATCGACAGTTTGCAACATAACGCACGAGAAAGTTGTTCTTCGTAGACTAGAAGGTGGGTTCACTTTTTATTTCCATATATTCCCTTAAAGGTATTCTATTGACATGACACTATTGTAGCGTACGTACATTTTCAAGAATTCGCGCTAGCACCACTCGAAGAAAAACGCAATAAATTATATTTCTATTTAAATGTAACCACTCTAGTATAGAAGGGATGAGTCTCAACGCATGTTAATACTTAACAGCGACAGAAAACAGGAGCTTTCCTTTTATTGTATCCTTATCACAAACAATGTATGATGACGTAAAGCGCGAGTGCCCCCCAGAGGCGTTCAAAAGTCATTCTTGCTCCTCGCCCTCCATTTTTGACTACATCACTGGTGTCAAAGTGGCGGCGCGAGGGCCAAATCTGGCCCGCTACATCATTTTTGTGCGGCCCGAGTAAGTCAATCATGAGTGCCAACTCTCTGTTTTAGGATCAAATTCAAATGAAGATTATATATGTTTAATATATTTCCTGATTTCCCCCTTTTTAAAATCAATAATTGCAATCTTTTTATCATTTTTTCTTTTGGTGTTTTAGGTCATAAGGCATTTTGTAAAATCTAAAAATAAATGTCTTTCACTTTAATATTGAATATGTTGTACCCGTGATTTTCCACGGGGTGGTAGTATTTCGCCTTTAAAAGACGGGTGAAATAATCAGACAGGTCCTTTGTTGTATTTCAAACCAACTTGAGTTATATCAAAGCAATTCACACAAAACATAATATACAATAACACTCAAATATATACATAGTAACATATTAACAACCCGTTATAATCCAAAGCAATGTACTTGCTGCATAAACGATTATAACTTATGAGTATTGTAACTTGTTACCTTTTGTTCCGGCCGTCATATACTGCATACTTATTATGCTATCCTTATAACGTCGGCCGAAAGTAGCCTGCTGTAACCAATGCACCCGAGACTCGCACATTCACGCACACACATAAAAAAAGTAAACAACCAGCGGTCGAAGGTAGCTCGCTTTAAACAATACCCGAGACTCGCACATTTACGCGCACACATAAAAAAAGTAAACAAGCATCACTAAGCATTACGTTCTTTCTCACATGCTACTTATTGCCTCTTGCACATCTCACACTCAATCGATATTCAAAACAAAGCAACATACCTTTAAAAGACGGGTGAAATAATCAGACAGGTCCTTTGTTGTATTTCAAACCAACTTAGAGAAATGTCTGAATAGCCCGTTATTATACTATACCAAGGTCTATGACCATTGGTTAATCACTGCGTGACTTGCGCGTGCCCATTACGTCATCGCCCCGTGTTTAACGCATGCTAGCGGCATGAGTCCCTTTTTAACTTAACACCTGCACTCATGTATAACATCAACTACTTCACCCTGTCACAAATATAATAAAAAAAACAGCCGAGTGCCAGAAAATTGTCTCGATATGCACCATCTAAGCAGTCGAGGTTTGCTGCTGAGCCTACGTTGGGCTTCTCCCACTGTTTTTATTCCCAACATTCATTCATTCATTTTCTGATTTGCTAAATCTTGTATAGGGGTGCTGGAGCCTATCCCAGCTGCCTTCGGCCCAAAGGCGTGGAACACCCTGAATCAGTGGCCAGCCAATCACAGAGCACGAGGAGAAACACAACCATTCACGCTCACACTCATACCTAGGGGCAATTTAAAGTGTCCAATCAGACTATACCCCTATTTCAATCTCATTAATCCCCCAAATAATCACAGACCTGCTACTGAATAAAAGATCATGCTCTTAATGCCTCCCTTTTGGCGAAATCATTTTAACTAAATTAAAATCTAAAACATAAAAGAGAATGTTTACAATGAAAAGGCTCCAAAAAAGATTAGACTCATTTTAAGGAGCTACATCACCAGTGAAGAAACTTTTGTGACCAATAGTGCTATACTTTGAAAAATGCACCTATAAAGTTTTCAACTCATGTTGCTGTTGACGAGAATACTACAGTAGCAAGTCATTGTGCAGTCATTGCGACGAAATGAATATATGCCCTCTTCCGTTTGGTTTCATTTCTGTGAACAAGAAATGCAGTCATTTTATAATTGGAAAGTGGTTAATCCTTTATCTTTGTGTCTTGGCAGGTTTCAGAAATGCTCTTGTTGCGGATGGGCAGGAGTCTGTTGATCTTGAAGAGGAAGTTGAGCTCCCCCAAATCAAAGAGGAGGATCTAGAGTTCCCTCAACAACAAATGGAAGACGGGCAACATCCAATTAAAATGGAGGACGATCATTTCACCTGGTCACTTGGTGAGTTCATGAAGAGGGAAGATGTTCTGGGTGTGGCCAGCGGAGTGAAGGAGCCTGCAAACACCACAACACGGCCCCTAATTAAAGTGGAGGAGCCAGAGTTCCCTCAACAACAAATGGGAGACGAGCAACTTCCAATCAAAAAGGAGGAAGATTATATCACCTGGTTACCTGGTGAGTCTGTAAAGTGGCGTGATATTGGCGTGGCCAGCATAGGGGTGGAGCCTGCAAATGCCTCAGCATGGCCCCAAATTAAAGAGGAGGAGGCAGAGTTCTCTGAACAGTGCAAAAGAAAGCGACCTCCAAACAAAAATGAGGGTTGTGTCAAATGGTTAACTGGTGAGCCTTTCAAGAGTGAAGATGATCTGGGTGTGGCCAACAGAGGGACGGAGCTTCTGAGCAGCAGCTCAACAGAAGGATGGCGAGAAGAAAATGTAATTGCTCCTTTATCAGATGGCAACGACTTGCTTTTTGTCAATGATGTTGAAGATGTTAAGAAAAATCTCAGTGGCGATAAACTCTGCAAATGCGCTCAGTGTGGAAAAACTTTTAGGAAAAGGTCCAATTTGAAAAGAAATATAACAAGCCACATGGGTGAAAAACCCTTTTCGTGCTCAGTTTGCAGAAAAAGATTCGTCCCCAAAGTCAAATTACAACATTGCACTGGTGATAAATCATTTTCCTGTTCATTTTGCGGTAAAGAATTTTCTCAAAAGAAAGCACTACAAAGCCATACGAGAAGGCACACTGGGGAAAAAAGTTTTTCGTGTTCAATTTGTAGTAAAGCCTTTTATCAAAATAAACACTTAAAAACCCACACAAGAACCCACACTGGTGAAAAACCCTTTTCCTGTTCAGTTTGCGGCAAAGCTTTTTCTCAAAATCAACACTTAAAAAGACACATAATAACCCACACTGGTGAAAAACCATTTTCGTGTTCAGTTTGTGGTCAGACATTTACACACAAGGAAAGCTTAAAAACCCACATAAGAACCCACACTGGTGAAAAACCATTTTCCTGCTCAGTTTGCGTTAAAGCCTTTTCTCATGAGCACGATTTACAAAGACACACAAGAACCCACACAGGTGACAAACCATTTTCGTGTTCAGTTTGTGGTCGAAGATTCACACAGATGGCACACTTAAATAGTCATGCAAGAACCCACACAGGTGAAAAACCATTTTCCTGCTCAGATTGTGGACAAATATTCACACAGAAGGGAAACTTAAATCGTCACGCAAGAACCCACACTGGAGAAAAAACATTTTTGTGTGCAGTTTGCGGTAAAGCCTTTTCTCATGCTCATGATTTACAAAGGCACACAAGAACCCACACTGGTGAAAAACCATTTTTGTGTTCAGTTTGTGGTCAAGCATTCGCTTACAAGGAAAGCTTAAAACAACATTTATTAACCCACACTGGAGAACAATGTTTTCCTCATCAGATTCTGTAATATAGTTCCACACTATTAAAATAAAATGTCTTCACTTAACGACATCCTTAAGAAATTTGAAACATTGCTTCTTGAATTTGGTAACAAATCAAATAAGATTATTGCATGTTATGAAAACATACTACATGGATTATATATATCATTTATGTATTGAATCTAGGATGTGTCATTTTTTTAGTAAAAATATGGTATGAATTTTCAGTCAAAAAAATAATATGTACAATGTCTTTATACTTTTGTCGTGTTATAAGAGGAATCATGTTTTAAACTGATTTACTGCAATATATAGCGTGTCATTTTTTGGGTTGTTCCAATAAAGCTCTCTATTGGGGGAAAAATACTTTTTGGTTATTTTTTTTAAGTCAACAAAATGTTTTGTTTTAACTGTTGAAAGAATGGACAAACAAAGTAAGTAGGACTAAAACACAGACTTGGGTTAACGAGACATTGAAAACAGGCAGGTGACACGCACAGGTGAAGGTAATGGACAATCACAAGAATGAGAAAAAAACAAGAATAAATCTTTACAAACCAACACAAACCTAAAAAAGGATTTTACCAGGTTTATATCCAGGTAAGTAATTCCATTAAACAAGAACAGACCCTTCGTATTTTGCATAAATGAACATGCTTAGGTATGTAAATATATTCATTGTTATCAAGGTAGTTTATGATAAAACCAATGAGATGCAATTTTGTGATATATTCAAAATACTACACTGCTGCCAGAATGAACTTGGATTATGATGCAGACACACTCAAAAATAAATTGAATTTAACCTCACACTAAACTTAATTATAATTTTGTTTTACATTTTTATACCTTTCTTCTCCCGGCCGGGTTGGCTCTGTTTGCCCCGCCTCCACCGTGAGTTTCAGATGCAACCTATTGATGGTAGTTTGCTTTTGTATTCCCTTCAAAATATTCCGAAAATGATGCATAACGCACAACAACTTGCCAAGCATTAGTATATAACTTGTATTAGCGATCGCCTCACCATCGGCAATGACCACCGGGGGAAAAAAACACTGAAAAAATGCAACGCTCCGCCCAGTGCTCGTAGAGACATTCGAGCGAGTTGCGACCAGAAAGACCGTTCCCTTAATGCTCTCATGAGCAGTCTCTCATGTCCGCCACATGCTCGTATATCAAAATTTGTCTTGTATCTCAAGATAAATATCTGCCCGAAATTTTACCCGTATCTCGAATTTCTCATATGCCGGGCCACTCGTATGTCGAGGTACCACTGTGTACAGGTGTATGTATATTGAAGGGGTCATGACATAGAATGTTCAGTTCAAGGAAGTAACGTGAAAGGGCGTGATGTTCAGAACTCCGCTTGCAGCATCATCAGCATCGTTCCAGTTATTTACCAACTTTACAACGTCTTTCTGAGCTAGTAATCATTTTAGCTACCGCAACCAAGATGGCGCCATTAAAGTGGCAGCCGGCGGCAGTAACTACGTCCACTCTTGCTCGTTTTTAGTTTTTGCTGGTTTTATGTCTTTTCATGATTTGATTTGCTTTGTACTTTGTTCTTTTTTCTTTGTTGTTCTATCTAATCACCCTCTTGCTACTGCCACAATGAAATTTCCTGAATACGGGATGAATAAACTTATCTAATCCAATTCAATGCAATCCAATCGTATCATCAAAATAGCCGCTTCAGCAGGAATGAGCCAGCAGGGAAATAACGCCGATCTTTCTCCCCTACAATAAGGCAGTCCCCCATGCACAGGAGAGAAAAAATGTCACAAAATAGCTGGAAACAAAACAGACGATCTTAATGCGGTCACCAGTTGACGAGGTGAAATCATTTTCCTCCTTTTTGTTGGGAAGTTGTTCTTCTCTGTTTTGGTGAATAGAGAACTCTGGCTTCTCCCTTTTGATTTGGGGGAGCTCAAACTTCTCCTCAAAGTCACCAGACCCCTGCCCATCAGCACCAAGATCATTTCTAAAAGCTGCAAAACACAAAGATAAATGATATATTTTATCAACTGTCACTCTGACGATAAGTCCTTACGGTTACATTAAGAATTTAAAGTCTGATAGAGCTATACCTCTACTTACGAACTTCTCAGTGCAGATACAAAAAAAAAGATCCAAGTTAAGAAAACGTCCATGCATTTCCTGTATATCTGTTATTTTAATTTGACATTTTCGCAGACCTGCATGTTTCTTTGACTGCCATGGTTTGACCTCTGGTGAAGAAGTTTTAATGGCTTATTAAATAATTTTATGATCATTTTCTCTCAATTTTGTGTCTTCACACTTTGATGATTTTTTAAGGGTTTAGTTGGTAGTTTTGTGAGGACCATGGAACAAATTAGAATATTTCCATTTAAAGTACTGCTCTACTTATGAAATTTTCTATTTACAAAAAAATGTTCTGGAAGCAGTTAATTTTGTAAGTAGAGGTACTACTGTAGTCTTGTTGTATTTTATTTTGAAATTCGATAGTTAGGAAGTGTTCCAGATCAGTGCATATTTTCCGAAAAAGCTTCTTTTGCCCTGAAATAGATTTTTGGGGTGAAAATTACCAATGCCTAAGACTAAAGAAAAGAAAAGAGTAGAAATCACTCATTTCCTGATGAAAGATTAAAGTTTAGAGAATCCTAATATTATGTGATTCAAGTCATTTTCAGGAAAACATTGTTCTTCAGTGTTGGTTAATAAGTCTTCTTTTAAGAGTCCCATGTGAGCCAATGAGAATGCTTGACCACAAAATGGTTCTTCACCTGTGTGGGTTCTCGTGTGGCCATTTAACTGGTCCTTTCGAGAGAATAAGTGAACACAAATTGAGCACAAAAATTGTTTTTCACCAGTGTGGGTTCTAGTGTGGGTTTTTAAATGTGGCAGTTAAGAAAAGGTTTGACCACAAACTGACCAGGAAAATGGTTTTTCACCAGTGTGGGTTCTTGTGTGGGTTTTTAAGTTTCCCTTACGTGTGAATGTTTGACCACAAACTAAGCACGAAAATGTCTTTTCACTAGTGTGGGTCTTTGAACTTTCATGTTGGGAAAAGGCTTGACCACAAACTGGGTACGAAAATGTTTTTTCACCAGTGTGGGTTCTTGTGTGATTATATAAGCTTTCCTTGTGACTTTACCACAAACTGAGCACAAAAATGTTTTTTTGACAGTGTGGATTCTTTCATGCCTAATTAAGTTACCCTTGTGTGTGAATGCTTGACCACAAACTGAGCAGGAAAGTGGTTTTTCAGATGTGGGCGTTCTTGCATGAGTAATCAAGCTTCCCGTCTGTGTGAATCTTTGACTACAAACTGAACACGAAAATGGTTTTTCACCAGTGTGGGTCATTACGTGTCTTTTTAAGCTTCCCTTGTGTGTGAATGCTTGAACACAAACTGAGCATGAAAATGGTTTGTCACCCATGTGGGTTCTTGTGTGCATTTTACATTTTCCCTTGTGTGTAAACGTTTTACCACAAGCTGACCATGATAAGGGCTTCTCCCCAGTGTGGCTCCTCATGTCTTTTCAAATGAGATTTCTCACAAAAGTTTTCCCACACTGAGAGCATTTTCACAGTTTGTTGCCACTGGGATATTTCTCAACATCTTCATCATGATCATTGTCACAAAAATGGCGTTTCACCTGTGTGGGATCCTGTGTGTTTTTTTTAAGTTTCCTCTGTGTGTAAATGTTTGACCACAAACTGAGCTGGAAAATTTTTTTTGCCAGTGTGGGTTCCTATGTGAGTTTAAGCTTTCCTTGTCTGTGAATCCTTGACCACAAACTGAACACGAAAAGGGTTTTTCACCTGTGTGTGTTCTTGCATGAATAATTAAGCGGCCCTTGCGTGTGAATCTTTGACCACAAACTGAACACAAAAATGGCTTTTCACCTGTGTGTGTTCCAGTGTGCCTCTTTAAGTTTTTCTGTTGAGAAAAGGCTTGGCCACAAATTAAGCATGAAAATGGTTTTTCACCTGTGTGGATTCTTTCGGGACGAATTAAGTTACCCTTGTATGTGAATGTTTGACCACAAATTGAGCAGGAAAGTTGTTTTTTATCTGTGTAGGTTCTTGCGTGTCTTTGTAAATCTTGCTTTTGAGAAAAGACTTTACTTCAAACAGAACACGAAAATGGTTCTTCGCATGTGCAGGTTTTTTGTGCATTTTAAATTTTCCCTTGTGTGTAAATGTTTTACCATAAACTGTATATGGTAAGGGTTTGTCCCCAGTGTGGCTCCTTGTATGTCCTTTCAAATTAGACATCTTCCCAAAAGTTTTCCCACACTGAAAGCATTTACAGACTTTTTCACCATTGGGATTTTTCTCAACATCCTCAACATCATCATCGTCAAAATGCCATTTGTTGCCATCTGATAAAGGAGAAATTAAATTATCTGCTCGCCATCCTTCTGTTGAGCTGCCGCTCAGCGGCCCCACCCCTCTGTTGGTCACGCCCATATAAGTTTCACTCTTGAAAGGCTCATCAGTTGACCATATGACACATTCCTCATTTTTGATTGGAGGTTGCTCTTCTCTTTTGCACTGTGGGTGTTGAACCCACAACCTTGGCGTTATTAGCACCACACTTTGACCAACTGAGTAACAGGCCATGTGCTGAACAACCCAGATTTTTGTGTGATGACGCAAATGCAACACGTCACCTAGCTCAACAGTTATATTACGGCAAAAGAAGTTGTATTAGGCAGTTTTAACTACTACGAAGAGGTCACTGCCCGTGCAGGGGTTGAACCCACGAGAATGGCATTTTAAGCACCACATTGACCAACTGTGCTAACCAGCCATTTGTAAATTGGCTATGATGTTTGTGTGATGCACGTAAATGCAACGAGTCAGCTCGCTAACTGTGATGTTACGGCAAAAGAAATTGTGCAAGGCAATATCAAATGACGATGGAGAGGTTAAATCATTTTGGGCAATCTTAACTTACTCTATAGAGCAAACATGGGCAAACTACGGCCCACGGGCCACATCCAGCCCGCCGACGTTGTCCAAATAAAGTTTTAATTTTTTTCCAAGATGGCGCCGTCACACGGAAACCAATGGCAGTAGCTCTGTCCACTCTTATTTATTTTTCGTGTTTGACAGCCCCTCTATCTTTTTTTAAAATTACATTTGAATACATTCCTTTTTACTTTACTTTGTACCCCATACTTCTTACTTTAATGATGAGTGATGAATATGTTAATACTTTAGTTCTTTTTTTCTGTCTATGTTTCATATGTACTGTTAACGGATGCAGTTTTTTATATGTATCGTATCTTGTGCTGACCCGGCGCATCTGTCAAATTTTTAAAGTCAATGTGGCCCCCGAGCCAAAAAGTTTGCCTACCCCTGCTTTAGAGCAAGGGTGTCAAACTCGGGTTGGTTCACGGGCCAGATTAACATCATCTCCATTTCATGTGGGCTGGACCATTTTAGATCCAATATGTAGATTTTTTAAAAATTGGATTAAAAGAACTGGATCATAAGTCCAAATAGTCTGTTTTTATAGATATAAAGCAAAGTCTATTTGAGGTTTTTTTTTTAATATTGGAAAATGTATTTTATTCATATTTTTTTATTTCAAATAAAAACAAGATATTTTTTTAAGTGGAAAACGGAAGGTCGAGCGAGGCGCTTGGATGGGCGAGGTCGAGTGGGAGCAGGAAACTTGGATGGGAGAGGTCAAGCGGGGAGCTCGGACAAGCGAGGTCGAGTGAAGAGCTCGAACGGGCAAGGTCGAGCAGGGAGCTCGAACGGGCGAGGTCGAGCGGGGAGCTCGAACAGGTGAGGTCGAGCCGAGAACTTGGACGGGTGAGGTCGATCGGAGAGCGGCGAATGGGAATTGAAAGTCCTTTTAATAGGGGAACGAAACGTTTAGGTCTCCCAGGCGGCACTGGCATCTGCCCCCACCATCAGACCCGACTCACCACCAGGTTGTGATTGGTTGAGAGCTCCGTCCCTTTCTTTACCCGAGTATCCAAGGCATGAGGGTGTCCTGGTGCCAAGTGCACATATGGACACCCGTATTCTTGAACATTCTGTTCATTATTGTCAATCCACTTCGAGCGCAGAAATCCAACAATAGAACACCACTCGGGTTTCGATCAGGGGGGGGGGGGGGGGGCGTTCTTCCCAATCACTCCCTCCAGGTCTCACATCAGCATTGAAGTCCCCCACCAGAACAAGGGAGTCCCCTTAAGGAGCACTCTTCAGCACCCCCTCCATGGACTCCAAAAAGGGGTCGGTACTCTGAACTGCTGTTTGGTGCATTCACACAAACAACAATCAGGTGCCGTCGTCCACCCGAAGATGGAGGGATGCTACCCTCTCGTCCCGCGGGCAACTCCAGAGTGTCCAACCCCCTTCGTGAGGAGTGGTACCGGAACCCAAGCTGTGTATAGAGGTGAGCCCGACTAGGTTGAACCGGAATTTCTCAACCCCACGCTCAGGCTCTTTGACAACCGCGTCCGGGCGAGGGAAGATGCCCCGGACAACATTGCTACTAACATCGGTGCTCAGACGTTTTGATTATAATGCACTTGTGCATGGTCAATGCAATTACAAACTCATTCTTTCTCTCAAGATGATAATTTTGAGAGCGAGAGATTACCTGGTTGATCGCTTTCAACAGTAAACTGTGATCTACTCTGCCGGGAGCGAGCGAGCGAAAACATGTACACACACGCCAATAGATCTGCTGGGGGCAAGCGATATTTTGATAGTAATGCACATTTACATTGTCAATGCAATTACAAACTCACTTTTTCTCTCACGATGATAATTTTGAGAGCGAGAGATTACCTGGTTGATCGCTTTCAACAGTAAACTCTGTGTCTTGCTCCTGAGCGAAACCGGTGACCAATAGACCGGGCGACCAGAAGACCGGGCGACCAAAAGACCGGGCGACCAAAAGACTGGGTGACCAAAAGACCAGGTGACCAAAAGACCAGGTGACCAAACGTTTGGCGTTCAAACGTTTGGCGACCAAACATTTGGCGACCAAACATTTGGCAACAAAATATCCGGTCACACTAACATCAGTTCCTTTTTTGTAGAAGCAAACTACCCCACTACCAAGTGTTGCCATGCTGTGAAAATTGTTCTTGAAAATTATCAATTCTGTAAAAGTTACCCTTTCTTATATTCTTCTGAGGGATGCCTCCTGAAAAATCAGATCGGAATTGATCGGAAATCGGGCCTGATCGCATCATTTTTACAGGTTTGGAATTGGATAAAAAACTAATTGTTTTTTTTTTAAATACATGCCGCAAATTGCTTGAAATTCTGATGAAGGCGGGATACGGCAAAACATGTCAGGTAAGGCCTAAAAATCATTGTGAAAAAGGATCAGAAAATAGTCAAATAGGAAAACTAATTTTTATTTCATGACATATAGACCATTTTTCTTTTTGTCATCTGTTTTAAATATTAACAACAACAAGTGTTTAATTGCATTCTAGTTTTATACACTTTGAAAGCATATTCTCAACAAAAATAAAATGCAATACCAGTTAAAAAAAAACAATGGAACAAGACAGGTAAAAAAAAGTGAAAACAATCGAAAATTACATCTAAATATGAGAAAAGAAATTTTTATCCTTAGGAATAAAACATTGGCAACAAACTGAGCAAAAGAGTTGCTCTCCTACTGAATGTTTGCAAAGGCCTTCGCGCCTGTGTGGGTTTGTTTTGTGATGCTTTGTTTTGCTGCTTTTATGTCTTAATGATTTGATTTGTTGATTCTTAATGATCCCATTTACCTTGATTTGCTTTGTACTTTGTGCTTTTTGCTTTGTTGTTCGGTCTAATCACCCTTTTGCTACTGCCACAATTAAATTTCCCAAATATGGAATGAATAGTTATTCAATCCATATAAGTAGTTTTTTTTGCAAAAATTTGACAATACATTCCCTCTGTATTTAGTCTATCATCTCCCATAAAGCTTTTTTACTCAATGTTTTTCAAATAGTTACACGTAAAATAAAAATCTAGTTACATTTCTACCAATTATCCCCTTCAACATCAAAAAGATAAAAACAATTTACCATTAATTTCCGACATGAAGTTACCATATTTTCACACTTGTAGAAAGAAAACAATCTTTTATATATCCATTTATCAAATTGTTCAAATTTATTCATTTTTCTTTGTTCTAAATCTCAGAAAATAATGCTTCTCTTTATTGTAACCTTTGAAATTGGAAGGCTGATTTTTTCAACAAAAAGACCCGAATAGTATTTTTTCCAAAAAGAGAGTTTTATTGGAACTACCAAAAAGATGACACGTTAAATCGGTTTAAAAACGTGATTCAGCTTACAATATGACAAAAGCATAAGGACATTGTACTAGTAATTTTATTTATTTTGAGCAAATTCATTCTTTCACACCATATTTCTTCTAATGTTTCTTAGATTTTAGATTCATTAATCATTCATTTTCATTCAAATGTATCATGTTTTTGAATAACACTCACTTATCTAATTGGATTTGTTAGCAAATTCAATAGACAAAAACTGCAAGTCCTGGGTCATGCACATGTATGTAACATTCAGTACACTACCTTCGGCCGCCATTACCCTGTGTAGAGTGTCTATGATGGTCAAAGCAAGGAATTTGTGTTATTGATATTTCATTGTTTACCCTTTTGAATAGTTGAAAAGGACTTCTCAAAGTTGTAAAAAGAAAAGATAAAACAAGTTATGACCGCATATAGAACGGGTGTAATTTTACATTATGATTTGGGTTCTAACGTGTTGCTAATATATATGTGGGTGTAAATTGTATATTATGTTTTTTTTCTAGCATGTTGATAAAGAGATATCAGTAAAACTGGTTTTAGAAGCAACAATTAATCACTATTGTGACTATCCGTGTTTCAAGCGAAAATGCAGGGTGCAATAATTCCAAATGAATAACATAAAAATAGAAACATTTACACGATTAAAAAGAAATATTTGCTTGCTTTATGATCCCAATGACATGATAAAGTTGGTTTAAAAAATGGATAGAATGTATTTAATTTATTGCCTGCCAATGACAGCGGTAAACATCCAATTCATTTATACTGGGAGGACTACACTCACCTTTCAGTTCCACTTGTGTATCAAACTACTTGATATGCATATCAGGGGTTGCTTATGCATGGTTTCTTCTACTTTTGTTCTGCAGAAACCAAAACCAGGTCCCCAGGAAAAAGCTTGAAGCTCCAAATGGACATGGCTGCTGTCATTGCGGAAGTTCTCCAGCTCCAAGAGAAGAAATTCAAGTCTGCTCGCAAAAAAAAAAAGTTAATTTATTTATGTGTGACAGGGTGAAGTAGTTGATGTTATACATGAGTGCAGGTGTTAAGTTAAAAAGGGACTCATGCCGCTAGCATGCGTTAAACACGGGGCGATGACGTAATGGGCACGCGCAAGTCACGCAGTGATTAACCAATGGTCATAGACCTTGGTATAGTATAATAACGGGCTATTCAGACATTTCTCTAAGTTGGTTTGAAATACAACAAAGGACCTGTCTGATAATTTCACCCGTCTTTTAAAGGTATGTTGCTTTGTTTTGAATATCGATTGAGTGTGAGATGTGCAAGAGGCAATAAGTAGCATGTGAGAAAGAACGTAATGCTTAGTGATGCTTGTTTACTTTTTTATGTGTGCGCGTAAATGTGCGAGTCTCGGGTATTGTTTACAGCAAGCTACCTTCGGCCGCTGGTTATTTACTTTTTCATGTGTGCGCGTAAATGTGCGAGTCTCGGGTATTGTTTAAAGCGAGCTACCTTCGACCGCTGGTTGTTTACTTTTTTTATGTGTGTGCGTGAATGTGCGAGTCTCGGGTGCATTGTTTACAGCAGGCTACTTTCGGCCGCCGTTATAAGGATAGCATAATAAGTATGCAGTATATGACGGCCGGAACAAAAGGTAACAAGTTTCTATACTCATAAGTTATAATCGTTTTTGCAACAAGTACATTGTTTGGATTATAACGGGTTGTTAATATGTTACTATGTATATATTTGAGTGTTATTGTATATTATGTTTTGTGTGAATTGCTTTGATATAACTAAAGTTGGTTTGAAATACAACAAAGGACCTGTCTGATTATTTCACCCGTCTTTTAAAGGCGAAATACTACCACCCCGTGGAAAATCACGGGTACAACATATGCAGTTTGGGAGTTGGATTGGATACCTTTATTCCTCCCGTATTCGGGAAATTTCATTGTCACAATAGCAAAAGGGTGACAATCCAGATACAGGAAAGGCATTGTCGGCTTTAAAACCATATACATTCAACAACTTCGGATCAGAGGAAGCACACGGAGAGTCAGTCGTGATGAGATTCACTATAATTGACCTGAAGGAGGGGTCAGAGTAGCCAGCGCTGGGAGATGTGATGCCTGACCAGTTAGAATCCCTAGCTACTCCCAACAGTTAAGCTAGTTTTATTTACAAAGGGTCATGTGACCTAGGTACAAACTTTAGGCGGGAAGAGGTGAACAAAGAAATGGGCGTGTCTTGGTATATGACACGCCCCTAACTCATAGGTGTCATGGTGGAAATTTCCACTAGGCTATCTAAAATTCTATCCTTGTGACTATATTGAATAAAAGTGTAAAGAATACATCTTTACTCCATATTTCCCCCCTATAGTTATTTTGAAAGAATTTTTATTAAATACATCAATTTATATCCCACCTATCCAGGTTCTAGAATACAAAGCAGCTACTTATCAAGGGGTATGGAATTTGTCATTTGTCATTTGTAAAGGCAGAGGCGAAAAACTCGAGGTAATTTTAGGGTTATCCGAGAAAAAATCCTCTGCGTCCCTTTTTATGAGCGAACACAATTTTTAAGTCAAAACAGGTACAATAACCCATAGCACTCGACATACCGAGACTCGTCACACTTTGAAAGAGTGGGAGAATATCCATTATGATTTGCCACGCGGTGATACTGTATGTCATTGTAAGCTCCCAGCATGTGCTAGATAGTATTTCGAATCATAAATTTCACACAGAAAATACAGAACCGTAACAAAATCACAAGTGAGGGAGTTGCAAATTTAAACAGATTTGAGAACCACGGCCTGTGTTGGCCAAGGCTTTCATTTCAGCTATAGCCCGAGTCATGTACTGGTTTCATCTGGGATGAAGATGCAGCAGTGTTCTCCCATCGAGGCACAAGCATCTCCATCCTTGGCTCCATCCTCCTGCAACTCCATTTCCCTTAGGGCTTTTGAATCATCTGCTATACCCTATAGGGCCTTGACAGTTTGGTTAATCCACACTCATGTAACAGTACCAATTCACTCTCCTCAGTGATAGGAGTATGTCACCATCTTGTTTTCCAACTCGAGTCTCTGTGGACGGGGCGTTCAGACACGCCCAGGAAGTCACTGACAGTGCAGTCACTGACAGTACAGTCACTGTGATGTGTGGCAACAGCTTTCACTGTGGCCGCTGTGTAGAGGTTCAAAGTCTATGGAAGCTCAAGGTTAAGTGAAGGGTGCTCGTGGCAGGTGAGTAGACGGATGAGTTTTTCACGGACAAGGGTTTTGACACCGTCCAATTTCCAGTCCACTCAGAGTCACCTGTGTCTCGAACTACCTTGACCTGGCATTGGTGAATCCAGTTTGGCATTTCAGCAGTGAGTTGGGCCACGAATGGATCTTCCCATCGTGGAGAGAACCAGGATTTTTTTATGACTCGAATCAGGATCCAGTCACCTGGCTTCACCACCTCCTGCAAAGTAGACAAAAGGGGATCACGGCAGCGTGCATGTTCTTTGGACAAGCTTCTCCAAACATGTTACCATCCATTCTGTGAGTAGATCTGCCTCGCCCGTAGTCTTTTGTCATGATTCACCTTCCCCTAGAGGATGTTGAAATGGTCTTCCATGAACATTTGTTCAGTCTACCAGTCCCATGCTCTTTTGGACGTTGTCCTCATTTGGGCCTGAGGTTACCTTGCACGCCATGTCTGCAACAAATCAAACAGTTCCTACAAAATTAAAAGTAGGTATTTAGACCTCTGGGACAAGGAACACACACTGTACCATGTCCATCATCCCCCCTGTTGAGACATGGCTCCTTCCATGGCTCAATTTTGGAATAATTTTTGGGTAGGCACGCTGAGCCTTTAGCTGTGTACAGGTCGTCTGCAGACTGTTCTGTGTTTTTTCTGTATAGATGCATCTCTACCTTCTGTGATGCAATGTTTTGCATATCAAGCAATACTGTTTTCAATTCAGTTTTCGTTGTTGTGTATACTGTGCAGTAAGTGTTTGCTGCTGCTTTAGCTGCTATCGTCTTTAGCGCGTGCTTAACACCTGCATACGGCCACTTGGTTGGGCTTAATACTCTAATGAACAAAAATCACAACAATCTTACTTATTCCATCACTATAGTTTGTGATAATCTAAATGCCTTATCAGTCAAAAGTAGATATACTAGCTGTTATTCTATTTTGATCACTGATTCCATGTTAAGATCAAAAACTATATTTGATTCTTTCCTTTCCTGCAATTACACAAATTAACTAATCATGCTAAAAATAGGAAAAATACAAAGGGCAAACCAGGCTGCTTTCTCCTCAGGAAAACAGCTTTCCCGCTCTCTGCAACAGTTACAATCACATCAATTAATATCCAGAAACAAATCTATTCATTTATAATTCTGAAAAGAATTGAACCCTCTAAAATGTAACCACCCCTTGTTTATTAAGGTTAATATTTTCTTGCATAATTGTCTTTTAGAACAATTAAACTCATTTCTTATAAAAAGCTTAGTAATCAAGTCCCAATTCATTTAACAATGTGTATCGCGTTGCATATTAAACTCAATTGGTTGAAAATTCAAAATATCCCAAACTAGTAGTCTTTTTATCAAATATATTTGTTTCGTGGTTTTTGGAGTTTGCCAATCATCTCCTATAAAACTTTCTTAATCAACATTTTCTAATAGTCAGGCATAAAATTAAAATTTAGTTACATATCTATCCATTGTAGTTTCTCTTTTCTCTCTAATTGTTTACTTTTAAAAATCTGTAAGAAGGTTTGTTTTCAATTGAAACGCTTTCACTCTTTTTTATGGAGACAAAAAAAACAATATAACAAGTTCCTTACGGTTTATGGCATTGCTCCTCGAGCACTAATTTTCCAATCAATATTGGATGCTTTCCATTACGTCTGATCATGTAAAGTTTATCTTACCCGTCTCCTCATACGTTTCCACTGAGATAACTTTCTTACAGTGCAAAGGTGGATCTGCATCCTCCTTTTCACCTATTTTCATGTCTGCTGTTTGGTCCGCAACAGTTGTACGGACGTTCTCATTTTGGGTTGCTCGTGCATCTTCTCCATGTGTCCTGTTGAGAAGCACAGTCTCCTTCTGCTAACCCAAATTCAATGCATTTCTTTAAAGTTTTCTTTTACGCAGATAGCCAGATTAGTTTAATCATCCAGCTCCAATTGTGTAGTGAAATAGGCTTTCCATATTTTGTTGTCCGGTTGACCTCGTTATGAAGGGGCAATGATTTTATAACGAAATATGGAACATTTTGTCAATTCAGTCAATTATTCTGTTACCAGCCCACCTCTTGGATCGACGCTTAGTTGGCCAGACCGACCGACAAAGTGTTCTTCCGTTGCATATGTTGCACCCCTGAATTCCGGGCAATGTATTTGCCTTTAAAAGACAGGGGGAAATAATCAGACAAGTCCGTTGTTGTTACTTCAAGCAAACCTTTAGTGATATCTCAAATCAATTCACACAAAAACACAATATACAATAACACCTAAATATATACATAAATATATTAACAACCCGTTATAATCCAAAACAATGTATTTGTTGCATAAACGGTCATAACTTCTGACTATGGTAAATTTGTCACCTTTTGTCTTGCAACTTAGCAAAGTCCTCAACTATTTAGCAGGGCAAACAAAGGAATCTCAATAGCATAGCTTAGCAAAGTCCTCAGCTAGTTAGCAGGGCAAAAAAAGGAATCTCAATAGCATAGCTTAACTTCATTGGTACGATCGTCATACACACATACACATCACAATACTAACGCTAATGGCGGCCGAGGGTACATTGCTAACGCCACTACCCGTGCTCTACTCGAGGCTCGTGAAATCTCAATAACATACCTTCCTTTACAACGGCCGTCATATACTGCACACTATCATGCTAACGCTATAATGCGGCCGAAGGTAGCTTGCTAACGATACACCCGAGACTCGCACATTCACGCACAGACATAAAAACGTAAACAAACATTACTAACCATTATGTTCTCGCTCAAATGCTAACTATTGTCTCTTGCAAACACCACACTCAACCGGTCATGAAAACAAAACAACATACCTTTAAAAGACAGGGGGAAATAATCAAACAGGTCCGTTGTTGTTACTTCAAGCAAACCTTTAGTGATATGACTGAAAACCCCCTCTGCTTTTATCTACACCTCGCTTCATGACCCCCACGCATCATCTGCATGTCTCCCGCATGCCCGCTGCATGTCTCCTTCATGTCTCCTGCGTGATACCTGCGTGAATACCACGTGATAGCTCCGTGAGTCCATTTTTACACAAAAACTCGAATACCCCTCTATACCCTTGCTATTTGGCTGGAGGCATCAATAATCGAAAACTGATAAACCCCCAATCCCCAAGCCATTTTTACATAACACATGCACTCATTTATAACTTAACTCACTTTACCCTGTCACACATACCTAACGTATCAATTTTTCTTTTTTTTCAACACACGTAATTCTCAAATGTATGCACAGCTTATCTCCCACTTTTGGAGCGTTTTCTTCGACTTTTTCACGAGTTGAAAAATGGGATTTTCACCAGCCTTGTTATACATTAATTTTAAACAGCCCTACCGTCTCTTGTGCGCACACCCTCTCTCTGGCCGGGTTCCTTCTTCAAACGGGCCACGATCAACTGAAAATGCCCTCTCTTTAAAAGTAAGAGTAGCTGACGTCAGAAATCTTGGCTTTCAGTCCACCGCGGTCCGAGAAATTCAGAAATGAATCCCCAGGTTTTCGGCATCAGAAAATGTCGGGTTTAAAACCATATACATTCAATAACTTCGGATCAGAGGACGCACACGGATAGTCAGTCGTGATGAGATTCAGTTGACTTGAGCTGAAGGAGGGGTCAGAGTAGCCATCGCTGGGAGATGTGTCCATCCCCCAGCCTGACCAGTTCGAATCCCTAGCGACCCCCACCAGTTAAGCTAGTTTTGCTAACAAAGGCTCATGTGACCTAGGTACAAACTTTAGGCGGGAAGAGGGGAACAAATAAATGGGCGTGTCTTGGTATATGACGCGCCCCTAACTCATAGGTGTCATTGTGGAAATTTCCTCTAGGCTATCTAAAATTCTATCCTCGTGACTATATTGAATAAAAGTGTAAAGAATACATTCCATACTCAACAGGCATAGTTACACATAGTTACAAGTTAGATAATACAGTCGCAAAGGCTGCAGAACAACAAAGAAAAAAGCACAAAGTTCAAAGCAAAGTGTATGGGATCATTAAGAATCATTAAATCAAATAATTGAGACCGTTTCACAATGAATAGCCACAGTCGGCATTTTGACATGATATACACATCGTTGACATTTCCCTTGAGGTTCATCTTCACAGAGCTGATTCAAACTGAAAAGGCATATGTGACAGGGTGAAGTAGTTGATGTTATACATGAGTGCAGGTGTTAAGTTAAAAAGGGACTCATGCCGCTAGCATGCGTTAAACACGGGGCGATGACGTAATGATTAACCAATGGTCATAGACCTTGGTATGGTATAATAACGGGCTATTCAGACATTTCTCTAAGTTGGTTTGAAATACAACAAAGGACCTGTCTGATTATTTCACCCGTCTTTTAAAGGTATGTTGCTTTGTTTTGAATATCGATTGAGTGTGAGATGTGCAAGAGGCAATAAGTAGCATGTGAGAAAGAACGTAATGCTTAATGATGGTTGTTTACTTTTTCATGTGTGCGCGTAAATGTGCGAGTCTCGGGTATTGTTTAAAGCGAGCTACCTTCGGCCGCTGGTTGTTTACTTTTTTTATGTGTGTGCGTGAATGTGCGAGTCTCGGGTGCATTGTTTACAGCAGGCTACTTTCGGCCGCCGTTATAAGGATAGCATAATAAGTATGCAGTATATGACGGCCGGAACAAAAGGTAACAAGTTACAATACTCATAAGTTATAATCGTTTATGCAGCAAGTACATTGCTTTGGATTATAACGGGTTGTTAATATGTTACTATGTATATATTTGAGTGTTATTGTATATTATGTTTTGTGTGAATTGCTTGATATAACTAAAGTTGGTTTGAAATACAACAAAGGACCTGTCTGATTATTTCACCCGTCTTTTAAAGGCGAAATACTGCCACCCGTGGAAAATCGCGGGTACAACACATCCGTGCGAGATATACGGGATTGCATTGACGCGAGTTATTTTTCTACTCAAACGCGTTGTTTTTTTAAGATAAACTTTAACCAAGTGGGTGTTTGTCTGGCAACATGCAGAAATATATGGAGAAGATGTTGACGCAGAAGGAGAAGATCCCTGCCAGAATCAACAATATGCAACAGGTCATCTTTGGGAACATTTTAGAGCTGTAGGAATTCCATTACAAGTAAGCATTAGTCGTGACTTTAATTTCACAACGCCACTCAACACTCCACCATGTTGAAATGTATTCATGAAGTCACTTGTCGTTTTTATCTTTCTTCAGCATCTTTCGCAAACATCTGGAAAAATACAAAGACGTCCCTGAAGATGTCAGACAGTGCTTTGTCAAATAGGTATGTATCGGTTCTTCAAACCATATTTGGACTGTATAATGACCCATTTAAAAATTCTTAGCTTTTTGCTTTTAAGTAGGTTGATAGGTTCCAGTTGTACGTCGATTACTGCAAGGATAAGTTAAATGTCAAGGCGATCCAATCAAACAAAAGGCACATTAAATCTCATTATCTTACATCGTTTCTTTTCCTCTCTTTTTCTCCCTGCGGGTTTAACAGAAAATTCAACAGACACACGGACTGGCAAAGTCAATCAACTCTTATCTGTGGAAGCCAGTACATAGAATGACCAAATATCTCCTCCTGATAAAGGTATGTGTGACATGTTGAAGTGTTTAATTTACACCCCATGAACGATTGCATGTTGGGGATGTGCAACTAACATATGCAAAAAAGTTTGTTATTCAGGAAAATCACATTCATAACGCACCGATGAATACACTTGAAACCACAGTCTCTTTTGAAATGTCTCATGCAAGTCCCGTAGCATATTGTAACACAATATAACCAGCTCAATGAAATGAACATACACCTGATCCTGAACTTGCTATTGTACACATAAACAGAGCACACATCAACCTATAGAGCAAATTCTCCCAATTCTGTGGGAACAATGTCTCAATGTAAGTGTCTTTTGGCTTATTTTAGGATCTGCTGCAATGTTATCAAGGGGAAAAGCAGCCCAAGAAAGCCCTGGATTTGACTCTTAGCATTCCCAAGAAAGCCAATGATGCCATGCATCTCTCCGTGCTGCAAGGTAACTGAACATGATGTCAAGGTGGCAAATCATTTTCTCACGATTCTGGTTCGGTTTGCTTACGCGCCACCTTCATCTCTCCTCCTTCGGGTTTTGATGAATGCATCAGGTCGCAGAGCAAGCTGCTCCTGCAATATTCCTTCAAGCTGTGGGATTCAAGAATAGCCCTGAGCAGGGGAAACAATAGACAACCCTTCCTCTTGAAGAAGTCCTTGGTGGTGTGAAAGGTGGTCAAGGACGCCAAGTGAACGAGTAAATACATTTACAAGAAAAAAACTCAGTGATTGGAATCGTTAAAAAATGTAAGTACCTGGGTGTTAACCTCAACAACAAACTGGACTGGTCCACAAACATGGATGCCCTGTACAAGAGAGAACAGAGCGACCTCTATCTCCCGAGGAGAATACGGTCCTTTGGTGTGTAGGATGTAAGATTGTAAGATAAAATGACAAAGTCGCTTGGCAACTGCTTGTTCATATTGCATCAGTTTTTGTAAGTATAGAAACATCGTTGTAATAGAAACTTGCCACTGATTTATCAGACTTTGCCCAAAGTTTGGTCGTTGTCATGGAGACTTCCCACTGATTAATCAGACTTTGCCCAGAGTTTGGTCGTTGTCTTAGAAACTTTGCTATACTCTGTTTTCCCATATAAAGACTGACCAACTGTTCATTGGGAGAGAGTTGCAAGGACAACAGACTGTGAGCGGTTCACAGCTGTTCGAGCTCTCTCCCCATCCTGCAGTCTGGTAATAAACCTATTTCCTATTAAATTGATCTCACTCTTTCTTAACCTGCTCCTGAAGTTGTATTTCAGATATATAATACTTCAGTGCCGAAACCCGGGATCCCACATGCAAGCAACTGCGAGAGCGACGAGGGACCGCTATGAAGGGCAAAACAAAGACTGTCAACATTATTCTCCATTTTAAAGGGTCAGCCCGGCAGACATTACCTCACCGCTCTGGTGATCTGGTCTCTCTGAACCAGGGCTGGTTTGGAATGAGAAAGATTGTGATTTCACCCTTTGATTTCTGTCTCTGTGAAGTGTGATAATTTGAATCACTTTGTTATCACTGCGGTAGTGTGGAGTCAGGGACTCCGCTAAGAGAATCAAGTCAAGGACTCTGCTAAGACCAAGTCAAGGACTCTGCTAAGACCAAGTCAAGGACTCTGCTAAGACCAAGTCAAGGACTCTGCTAAGACCAAGTCACGGACTCTCCTAAGATCAAGTCACGGACTCTCCTAAGATCAAGTCACGGACTCTGCTAAGACCAAGTCACGGACTCTGCTAAGACCAAGTCACGGACTCTGCTAAGACAAAGTCACGGCCTCCGCTAAGAGAATTGAGTCAGGAACTCTGCTAAGACAAAGTCAGGGACTTGTGGTGGTGGTGTTTTAATGGAGTCAGAGAATCCGCAAAGAATAATTCAGGGATTTGTAGTCTTAGTGTATTAATAGAGTCAAGGACTCCTCTGAGAGAACAGAGTCAGGGACTCCGCTGAGAGAACAGAGTCAGGGACTCCGCTGAGAGAACAGAGTCAGGGACTCCGCTGAGAGAACAGAGTCAGGGACTCCGCTGAGAGAACAGAGTCAGGGACTCCGCTGAGAGAACAGAGTCAGGGACTCCGCTGAGAGAACAGAGTCAGGGACTCCGCTGAGAGAACAGAGTCAGGGACTCCGCTGAGAGAACAGAGTCAGGGACTCCGCTGAGAGAACAGAGTCAGGGACTCCGCTGAGAGAACAGAGTCAGGGACTCCGCTGAGAGAACAGAGTCAGGGACTCCGCTGAGAGAACAGAGTCAGGGACTCCGCTGAGAGAACAGAGTCAGGGACTCCGCTGAGAGAACAGAGTCAGGGACTCCGCTGAGAGAACAGAGTCAGGGACTCCGCTGAGAGAACAGAGTCAGGGACTCCGCTGAGAGAACAGAGTCAGGGACTCTTCTGAGAGAACAGAGTCAGGGACTCTGCTGAGAGAACAGAGTCAGGGACTCTGCTGAGAGAACAGAGTCAGGGACTCTGCTGAGAGAACAGAGTCAGGGACTCTGCTGAGAGAACAGAGTCAGGGACTCTGCTGAGAGAACAGAGTCAGGGACTCTGCTGAGAGAACAGAGTCAGGGACTCTGCTGAGAGAACAGAGTCAGGGACTCTTCTGAGAGAACAGAGCCAGGGACTCTGCTGAGAGAACAGAGCCAGGGACTCTTCTGAGAGAACAGAGCCAGGGACTCTTCTGAGAGAACAGAGCCAGGGACTCTTCTGAGAGAACAGAGCCAGGGACTCTTCTGAGAGAACAGAGCCAGGGACTCTTCTGAGAGAACAGAGCCAGGGACTCTTCTGAGAGAACAGAGCCAGGGACTCTTCTGAGAGAACAGAGCCAGGGACTCTTCTGAGAGAACAGAGCCAGGGACTCTTCTGAGAGAACAGAGCCAGGGACTCTTCTGAGAGAACCGAGCCAGGGACTCTGCTGAGACAGAGCCAGGGACTCTGCTGGGACAGAGCCAGGGACTCTGCTGAGACAGAGCCAGGGACTCTGCTGAGACAGATCCAGGGACTCTGCTGAGACAGATCCAGGGACTCTGCTGAGACAGAGTCAGGGACTATTCAGGGATATTGGGTGAATCACAAAGTATTGAAACCAATTTCGGTAAATGTAGAATAGAATTGTTGTTTAAACTATTAAGTGATTTAAATGGGTCGGAAAGCGACAAGGGAGATGGGTTTGTTGCCAGACTGCAAACTGGAGATCGGAGGGTTACCGGATGTTGGGTATGTGCAGATGAGTAGTGTGTGTTTTGCCTGTGTCTGCTGCGATGGGTGGAAAGGCATCGTTTGGCGACCTTTGGCGTGCAACAGATGGGCATGCTTCCAAATCACGAGCCGATTTGTTTGGTTGGACTTCGGCTGACTTCTTGTCTCCGTCCGGGTCCTCCCGATCCAAAATTTTGGCGAGCAACTGCCTGGAAGTCTGTCCAGCTAGCCTGAGAGGCTTGTGGGTCCTCTTCCTGGAGGACTCGAGGGCTGAGTGGCTCATCTCTGGATCCTTCCTGTCCGGCTCCAAGCCGATTTTGACCTACGCGTGAAGGGACCTCGTCAGGGCGGAAGTCACGGAGCCCATCGCTAGGGAGGGGTCGTGATTTCAAATGACGTCCAGTTTGGGCGAGGAAAAAACACTGCTAGGTTTATTTAATCAAGTATATATATTTTTTAGTTCTTTAGGCGAGAGGTATGTGTGAGAAATATGAATCGTATTCTTATATTTAATCTTGCACCCTTTTGCACCCTGATGTATTAAAAGTTACTAGAATATAATTCTATTTACACCTATTGATTAAAATGTGCACTACTCTTTTTGTACTCCACCTCCTTCATTTGTATTAACGCCTCCCATTTTTATGACTTGTCTTATCTCTATTAAAAACACAGTTGAAGCAGCTTTTTGGCGGGAAATAGCTTTGAGGAGCCTGGAGAGTAGTCACACTCTCCGGCACCTGAATTGTTGCACTCTGCAGATGTTGTACCCCTGAATTAGCAATTATTGCTTTAAACACGGGGGGAAATAATCAGACAGGTCAGTTGTTATCTTCAAGCCAACGTTTACTGTAACAATGTACTTGTTGCATAAACGGTCATAACTTATGACTATTGTAACTTGTATTACCTTTTGTTTTACAACTTAAAGAAGTTAGCAGGGCAAACAAAGAAATCTCAATAGCATAGCTTTGCTTCATTTGCTACTACCGTCATACACACACACACACACATCACAATGCTAACGCGAATGGCGGCCGAGGGTACCTTGCTAATGCCATTACATGTGCTCTACTCGAAGCTCGTGAAATCTCAATAGCATAGCTTCCTTTGCTACGACCGTCATACAATGCACATTATAATGCTAACTATAATGGCGACCGAGGGTAGCTTGCTAAAGTCTTTACATGTTTTCCACCCGAGACTCATACATTCACGCACACACATCAAAAGTAAACAAACATTACTAAACAACATCTTCTTTCTCACATGCGAAACATTGTCTCTTGCAAACCCCACACTCAATCAGTCTCTACAACAAAACAACATACCTTTAAACTTCGGGGGAAATAATCAGACAGGTCAGTTGTTGTTATCTTCAAGCCAACTTTTACTGTAATGCCTGAAGAAGTCCCGCGTTTCAGCTATATGAACCCAGACATAAAAGAATGGAATACCGATCCATACTCTTGCTATTTGGCTGGAGGCATCAATAATCGAAGACTGATAAAGATCCAATTCCAAAAGTAGTTTTACATCACACATGCAATCATTTATAACTTAAAAGACTTTTGGCATGTGACCCTCTATCATTAATAACTTACAGACTTTAGCCTGTCACACAGACGTGGCCTTAAATGTCATTCTATCTGCCTAAGTGTGTGCTCATGTGTTCAAGTTTATTGAAGTGTTGGCCAGTAGCCCCATCAATGTGTTTAAATCTCCACCCTGGGATTTGGTGTTTAATGGTGGCGGCGACGTCTTTTTCGTCGTCGACGGCGGTGGCTCCCTCGCTGTGCCTTTCCGTGGCGTTCGCGTCACTTCAAGTGGACCCCCAGCCAGCCCCGAAAGCCACTTCATTTAATTCATCTGTAACCTTCGTATTTAACACGAATAAACAAGTTCGTTTCGACACGGTGGACATGGGAGAGCACATTTGCCTCGCAGTTCTGAGACTCAATCAAAAACGGGTTCTGACTGATGTGGATGGAGTAGGTGTTTTTTTTACCAGTGCCTGCGCAGATTTTGTTGCGGGTACGCTGCTAGGCATGGTAGGCAGGGCCAGTTTTTGCTACGGGCAATGTGGGAAACTGCCCACATTGCCCGTAGGAGGGGTTAGTGCATTGGCATCACGGTTTTGGGGTTGAGGATTCAAGGTCAGGTGCGTTTACTATGGAGTTAGTTTGTTTTACCCGACCTTGGCCTTGGGTTTTGTCCGGGTACTTCAGTTCCATTCCACATCCCAAAGACATGCATGCTAAGCTAAATAATCACTCTAAATTACCCCTAGCCAAGAATGAACGGTTGATTGTCTCTCTCCTGCGATTGGCCGGCATTCGATTAATGGTGTCCCTTTGCCACATAGTGCCTGTAATTAGCTGGGAATGCTCCAGCACCCCCTGCTATTGAAATATTTATACATTATCAGTTGCCTACACTATCTCCACTCATCACATTTTACAGAGGGGAGATTGCCTCTCCCTAGCATCAGAAAAGTGTCACCACAACCTCCTAAATTACATTCATATAATACTTTTTTTTTACTTTAAATAATTTCACAGTAAATTAAAGTCCGTTTTTAACCCCGTGGGCCATATTGGGACTCCCTAATGGAGCATTTCCAGCCCACGTCTTACTTTTGACACCCCTAGCATAGTTTATACATAGTTTTCATGACGAAAAGTCAATGCTAACAGGAAACATGCTACATGCTTTTTTCTATTGCTTGCTCCATTGCATTTTTAGAAGGCATTCACAGTGCTTGTATGATCCTAATTACCTAGTTGTTTAACACATTTGACACGACACTACGGGTAAACGCGGGTGTTAATAAGGGAGAGGGTGGAGTTCATTATGGACTCTTTGGAAACTGTCAATGGATTAGATGACTACTCCATGTATTTTGAGCTTCTGACAACTAAAGAGCGTCACAAGTGGCTCACAGACTCATTAGTTTTTTTATTGCTGCTGTTGGAATTATATATTAAAATATTAACTAACGACAATTATGCAACTTACTAATACATTAATAAGTAAGCAAATGAAACTAAGGCTGAACCACTATATATGTTTAATAGTGTTTTTACGACTTCACTACGTGGAACACAGCCGCTTGTTAAACCCTGTATGATTTATCGCGTAAATAATGAGCTATCTATACTTTATGGCATAGACGCTGAAGGAGTTTTCTGTTCCGTTATCTTAGAATGACCAATGTGAACCCTAGTGTCTCACTCCTTTTTCCAGTTTGTTTGTGTTACCAGAAGTTATGGCCCTCTCGGCTCAGAGAAAGAAAAGTTACTGCCGACAGACATGAGTTAAAAGGATGACCCATGTGTGGGATCATAGGGGGTCTTTTCACACACACACTCATACTTAGAGGGACGGAGATCATTGCTATATATGTGCTTTGTAAACTGTATTGAGTTACCTTTCTTCCTCTTGCTTCTGTATGAGGTGTTAGGTCCAGATCGATCTGTTATATAAAGCCACGCCTTTTGAACGAGACTCTGCTGACTTTTTCCATTTATGAATTAAAAGAACTTGTGGAAGTAGAAACAGGCTAATATTGAAATTAGCTAACGGCAACAACAAACTTTCTACTTTACTGCTTACAGGACAATGGTGACCATGTTTTATACATCAGAACATGTGCATTTTTTAATCTATTCATGAAGTCATATTTTTTAGTAGTTGACTATTTCATTGACACAAAAACATTTGCAAAAAATACAATTGCAAATAAGGTACCGTGTTTTCACGACTATATGGTGCATCATATTTTTAGCCGCAGTGTCAATAGCGAGTGCTATTTCTGTATTCTAGTCACTAAGGACGCACCGTTTTTATAGACGCAGCCAGGCATGGCAAAACATACACAAGCTTAATCATACACACTACACCCACACGCTAAAAACATGATTTTAAACAGGCAACAGAAGCAAAACGGAGTTCGGTTGTACTTAATTTAGCCATTTTACACAAATCCATCAAATTTGCTTTGTAAAGCTGTGTTGATGCCGATCGCCAGGCTACAATTCATTCACAAATAGTAGCTAGCTTCTTGCAAGCGTCCATGCTTCGTAAAGCTTTGTTGATGCCGATTGTCAGGCCACAATCCATTCGCAAATAGTAGCTAGCGTCCATGCTTCGTAAAGCTGTGTTGATGTCAATCGCCAGGCCACAATCCGTTCTCAAATTGTAACAAGCTAGTAGCTAGCATCCATGCTTCGCAAAGCTGTGTTGATGCCGATCGCCAGGCCACAATCCATTCGCAAATAGTAGCTAGCTAGTAGCTAGCGTCCATGCTTAGTAAAGAGCTGTGTTGATGCCAATCGCCAGGTCACACTCCAATCGCAAATATTAGCTAGCAAGTAGTTAACATCAATGCTTCGTAAAGCTGTGTTTATGCCGATCGCCATGCCACAATCCATTGGGTGTATTGACAAAATAACTTTATATCCCCGCAGTCACTGCACAGTACTTTTTCTACAGGAAAATAGTAGAGTCAGGGGCTGCTTGCCGTAGTTGTGAGAGCCATAGAGGATGGTGTACCCTATCGACTGATTTATTTTACTTTATCGTGATAACAGTTTTAGTATTGGTCCATATATAAAGCACACTGGATTATAAGGCACCCCGTCTATTTTGGAGAAAATTTAAGACTTATGTGCGCCCTATAGTCGTGAAAATACGGTACATTGTTTTTTTAACTGGCATGCTAAAATCACTACATGGAAAAGGGCACTTTTTTCAACCTTTTTGTGGTATTAGGGGCGGAGCCAGTGACTAGCATTGCTGGGGTGTGTTTTATTACTCCGAATTGTCGTGGTTCTGGGTGGATTCATTAATTACCTTAAAAGGGAAAACAAATAATCATTGGGAGATTTTAGAGTTTAAAAGTCGTTCAAATTTTTTTGGGGTCTCGTACCTGACCATCTTGAGTCTCGATGGTCTTGATGAAAACCGTCTTGGTGGTTGCCGTTTCCACTTGAGGGTTGTAATCTATCATGGATTCTGGAAAAAATGCTTGATTATTATGGATTTTTTGTTTTAAAAAAAAACTGTAGACGTAAACTAACCTCTCAGGTTGAGAGCGGAGAAGTTCGGCATTGGGGTGGAGATTCTGTAAATGGGGGGGGGGGGGGTGGGGGGGGGAAATGAAATTTTCCAAAACTATCTCATAATTAATATTGGGTAAAAAAAATTAACTATAGACTAAAAGTTATTTGGAATTAGTTTTGCGTGCAAATAATCCAAATTTGAGACATTTGTCCAATCACCTGCTCTCCTCCCCTTCCAGCAGCTTCCTGTAGGTGGCAATCTCGATGTCGAGAGCCATCTTGACGTTGAGGAGCTCCTGATACTCCCGAAGTTGTCGAGACATCTCGTCTTTGGCGTGGTGAATGTCGTCCTCCAGCCGTGTGATGGTTTCCTGGTAGCTGCTCATTTTTGCGTAGAAGTTCTCCTCCATCTCCTGCATCTGCCGCTCCATCGACTCGTTCTGGGGACAAGCCGTCCAAGTGTTGTGGAGGCGGGGCTTGAAGGTAACCGACGGCCACTCACGGTTCCTTTTAAGGCGTCCACTTCGCAGGTGAGCGCCTGAACCTGGCGTCGGTAGTCGTTGGCCTCCTGCTTGGACAGCCTCAGAGCTTCGTTGTTGCGGGCGGCCGCTTCGGTCAGGTCGGTAAACTGGGAATTATTTGTGATAAAAATGAACACAAAGGTTATTCAAGGCATATTCAAATTCACTCGCCGTTAGGGACACTTTCAGCTCAACATATTGTCACTTTTCTCACCAAATCTTTCAAACAAAAAAAACATCCGAGTTAACATTTTAGATTGGAGACAATAAATGTAATGATAAAAAAATGATAATGTTGGGAAAATAGATGTCAACTAGTGTGAGGAAAATGTGCTTTAGGGCTTTTTGAACTGCAGTCACCCATTAGGCCACTAGATGTAAGCAGAAACAAGCTTTTCTACTCTTGATTAGACTGACCAGAAATATTATAATGAGCTAAATATTAAAGATGTGTTTTGGTCAAAATAAATTGTATTAAAATTTATGTGGGAGAAAAAAACGTTTTTTTTTAATCCTTGTTATTGTGAATGATTTGTAACATTTTTTACTTCTAACTACTAATCAGTACATCCTTGTCCTGTTATGAAATGTTATAACCTAGAATATGTATCAAAAGAAACTATATTAAAAAGGGTTATTTTTAGATTCGTTATTAGGACCTGTTCTCTTGTAGAATTTAAATGATTTTGGAATAGATTGCAAATGACTTCAAAAATCTATTCTTGTACGATACAGAATAAGTTCAAAATGTTGTGTTAAGACCGTACGTATATAAGTAAAATGACCCTATTGGATGAAAACAAACAATAGGTGCTCGCTTTGAAAATCCCAACCTTAGACTTGTACCAATCCTCAGACTCCTGGATGTTCTTGAAGGCCAGGTTCTCGTACTGCAAGCGTACTTCCCTCAGAGCCGCCGTCAAGTCCGGCTTGGCCACTTCCATGTCCACCTGCACGTGCTGCTGCATGTGTATCTGGTTTTGCACCTCCAAAATTTCCTGCGTGTCCAAAAAAGATCCATTGCTTCATTGAACTGACCTCAACAATCCATCCTTTTATGGCAGCGTTTCCACAAATGTGTGCTAACCTCATCGTGGCGCTTCGTGAGGAAGTCCATTTCCTCCAGGAGAGACCCCATCTTCCTCTCCAGGTCCAATCTGGTGAGAGTGGCGGCGTCCACTTCCTGTGAGAGGACACCCACAAAGGTAGTCGGAGAAATTGTTATGTGAATTACAATAAATACTCTATTTACTCGCATTTAAGCCGCCCCATTAAAATTGCCCTAAAAATGTTGAATTTCAGAATTACCCGCATATAAGCCACCCCTGCATACTAGCCGTTCCTTAAAATTGCCTTTAAATTTTTTAATTTGACAATTACCCACATGTAAACCACCCCCACATACTAGCTGCCCCCTAAAATTGCCTTTAAATTATTGAATTTGACAATTACCCACATATAAGCTGCCCCCACATACTACTCACCCCTTAAAATTATTGAATTTTTGAAGGGAAAATCGTATTATTATGATCAATATTCATCCAGTAATGGTTGTTTTCTTACTGCCAAACAGAAAATTACCAACAAATAGTAATTGTTACTTTGCGGACATGTACTGGTGAAAGAGTATAGCAAGACTTGTGCGCATATAAGCCCTACCCTTGATTCAATCATCATTTTACAAATACGGCTTATATGCGAGAAAAGGTTGCCCAACCTTCTCTAAACCTCGTTAATTTAGCAGCCTCACCTGAAGATTAAAGAACTGTACGGTCTACGATTAGCAGTTGTATGGAAATTGTTTTGGCGACGCCACACTGCCATGCTTTGTCCTCTGGATGTTGGCAGGCCGTCAAATGAGGTATCAGCCAATGGAGCCGCTTTACCCAGCGCGCTAATGCCAAAAACAAAACAACCTATTCAGCCCTGATATCCCAAACGCTTCACAGGGTTTGGGGGGCCGCTGGTCGGCGTGAGGGGCAGCGAGCGCCTAATTATTGGCATGTCAAACCCAAGTTCCTTCCCGTCGTTCTTATATCGCTACGCTAATAGCGTGTGGTCTACCCACGCAAGCATCCGCTGCACCGCTGCAGATGTGGGTTTGAACCTCATGCCCAAATTTGGTCAATCTCACCACTAAGTCTGTTTTTAAAGGAATCAGAAAATCCATCAACACGAGAACAAAAGGAGAACACCCAAAGCCGTTTTTGAAAGAAACCAAGCTTATGTTGTAGCTTTTCTTGGAGGACTCATCATGCCTTTGATTGGTCATCACCGTAATTTTTAGTTTTTTTTTCTTTGAGATATTCTCCACACAAATAAATAAATCAAGACAATAGGCTGGAGGGCCAATGGTTGGCATATTGGCCTCTCAGTTGTGGGCTCGAGGGTTCGATCCTAGGTCGGTCCTCACTGAAGTTTGCATGTTCTCCCTGGGGCTGCGTGGGTTTTCTCCGGGTATTCTGGTTTCCTCCCACATCCCCAAAACATGCACGCTAGGCTAACTGGTTGAACACTCTAAATTGCAATAAGTCACCCTTGGTCACTAGTCTCAGGCCCAATCCACCCCTCGAAAAAAAAGGACGCCCTCTAGTCCGTAAAATACAGTATTCCCGCCACGAAATGGCTGCCCTTGCTAGGCCGACGGATGTCACGTGGCTTCTCCTCTCGCTCTGATAACCATGTGAAGCCATCGCTGTTGTTGCCAGAGAGCGGCTCATTCAGCGTGATCAATCCAGATTTGGGAAGATCCCAACTTTAACGCCTGATTGAACATCATCCAACCAAAACCATGTCTTGTCTTAGCTCTGCCTATTTGGGATTCAACAGGAGCACATTCCTATCTAGGCAGGCACAAACAGACCAATGAAAGTGCACCACTTCAGAAGACAAATACAGTAATCCCTTGATTATCCCTTGATTATCACGGTTAATGTTGACCAAACATGGCCACGATAATCGCAAAATCGCAAAGTAAGGTCACCCCTATTATAACTTTTTTCCTAGTGCCGAGTCCTAGAAGCAAAAGTGGCTTCCACCTACAAGTTTCATCGTGGACCTTCACAGTTTGATGAATTTATAAACTTCAAAATATAATTTTCTAAAATGATTAAAAGTGGAAAACCAAATGATAATTTGATATCAAATATTACTGAAGCAGGTACGGCGTGGTCAATATGATTACCTGCCGGAAGCTGTGCATGTTGCCCTCAGCCTCTTCTCTCAGGGAAATCTCATCCTGCAATCTAAAAAGGAACCATAAC
>NC_135527.1:1814940-1877440 GCF_051989575.1 Stigmatopora nigra
CATTTTGCCTATAAGCTTGTGTTTAATTTGTTAACAGATTTTTTATTTATTTAGTATTTACAAGTTCTCTTCAAATCTACAGTGGAACCTCGACATGCGAGCAGCTTTACCTACGTGATGCTCGAGATACAATGAAAATTTCGATCAATAATTTGCCCTAGATACGGGAAAAAAATGGAGATGCAAGAAAGCCAGGTGGCCATGGCCCTGTCTTTTTGTCGCATCTCTCTCTTGTATAAAATATATCTACTAGCACTGGGCAATACGAGAGGATTACGTCAACCATATCCACCATCCTGAAACAGAAGGGTGCAATTAAGGAGAAAGGGCTTTCCAAAGGACTATTTATAATTTCCCGCCGGCGCAGTGATATTCATGGCGAGATGGAGAGCCTTCTTTTATTGTGGATAAAAGATAAACGTGATAAAGATATAAAGAGATAGCGTGACCGAGTCAACTATATGTGAAAAAGCTAGCAGAATTTACATGGATTTAATAACTAAGAAAGGATCTGAAAAGGGGAAGCCTTCAACACCGTCAGAACCCTTTAAAGCGAGTCATTGCCGGTTAATAAAGTTTAAAAATATATCTGGAATACACTCGGTTATTAGACACGGGGAAGTAGTAGGTTCCAATTTGAAAGCCGCGGTTAAATTTATCGACACATCTGCCTCGATTATCACCCAGGAAAGTTACATCCCCCAACAAGTGTTCAACTCCGACAAAACTGGTCTTTTTTAGAAGAAAATACCCAGGTGGACATGCATCTTGGCAGAGGAGAAGGCACTATACCATGGGTATAAACCTATCCCGGCGACATAGGATATCAAAGACATGCTAGTGTTGTACCCGTGATTTTGTTCCACGGGGTGGTAGTATTTCGCCTTTAAAAGACGGGTGAAATAATCAGACAGGCTCTTTGTTGTATTTTCAAACCAACTTCAGTTATTTAAGCAATTCACACAAAACATAATATACAATAACACTCAAATATATACATAGTAACATATTAACAACCCGTTATAATCCAAAGCAATGTACTTGCTGCATAAACGATTATAACTTATGAGTATTGTACTTGTTACCTTTTTTTCCGGCCGTCATATACTGCATAACTATTATGCTACCCTTACAACGGCGGCCGAAAGTAGCCTGCTGTAGACAATGCACCCGAGACTCGCGCATTCACGCACACACATAAAAAAAATAAACAACCAGCGGCCGAAGGTAGCTCGCTTTAAACAATACCCGAGACTCGCACATTTACTCGCACACATGAAAGAGTAAATAACCAGCGGCCGAAGGTAGCTTGCTGTAAACAATACCCGAGACTCGCACATTTACGCGCACACATAAAAAAAGTTAACAAGCATCACTAAGCATTACGTTCTTTCTCACATGCTACTATTGCCTCTTGCACATCTCACACTCAATCGATATTCAAAACAAAGCAACATACCTTTAAAAGACGGGTGAAATAATCAGACAGGCTCTTTGTTGTATTTTCAAACCAACTTAGAGAAATGTCTGAATAGCCCGTTATTATACCCTACCAAGGTCTATGACCATTGGTTAATCATTACGTCATCGCCCCGTGTTTAACGCATGCTAGCGGCATGAGTCCCCTTTCAACTTAACACCTGCACTCATGTATAACATCAACTACTTCACCCTGTCACACTAGCGAAGTGGCAAGAGTTTGCGGATTTTGTAGAAAAGAGGCACCCTGACAAGCTGACAAGTGGTCGTGCATTTGTCTTGTGATGACATTTTTGGGTGTCATTTTCAAAATATTTTGAAGGGATGGCAAAAACAAACAACTCTTGATAAGTTCGTTTTTCGTTTTGAAGACTCCGGGTGGAGTCAACCTGTAGAACAGCGGTAAAAAAAAGATTAAAACAAATTAGAATTCGGTTTTGTGTAAAGGTGCATTAAACGTATGTTTGAATGTGTCTGTATATATTTTTCCAAGTAAATTTATTCTGATAAAGGAACCAATTTCTAATAATCTGACAAAGAAATAAATCAATGAATTGAACACAAACAGGGTTGAAAAATACTTGCAACAAAAAGGCACAACTAGAGATATTATTGTACAACTAAACCAATAATCAATCTGCAATTTAGTTTTTTTTTTTTTAAGCTAACTCTGCCAGCTGAAATAGCTCAGATGGGAGACTGTTAAACTGAAGATCTAAAGGTCCCTGAATCAAACTTGGGCTTCAGCAGTCTATTCTGATTTTATTTGAAACCCATTTTATAACTTTAAAGAAAAATCTAATTTGAATTGAATTGAATACTGACCAAATCCAATAGATAACAGTCTCTCTCTCTGGAAATGGGATTTTGTCCCCTTAAGTGCCTGTTCCGAAACGCTGACAAAATCAGGACCTATCATAGTTTTAATGGCGACGTCATACACCAATAAGGGATTTTTATTTTTTGATAATCATATAAATTTCCGGACGCCGTCTACTCGTTCACGGCAGAAGTATAAAAAGGGCCACACGATTGGACGACTGTCGCCGTCAGTGGTAGTGAAAGAGTCCATTGTGCTCTCTGTCTTCGTAGAGTTTTGCAGAAACCCACTTGGAAAGTATTGACCCTTGCGTCCTGTGACTACAGGGGGCGCTGGCCGGTAAGCGCCCGTCCGTCCGTCTGCCAAATTCTTCCGGCTGGAAGCCACGGAAGAAGAAGGAAGAAGATTCCCAAATGGCAACAATCGAGGAGAACGGACCATACCTTCTTGTAGGTTCATTTTCTCTTTTATACAAGTTATTTCGGGGCGTTTTCAAGATATGTTAAAAAAAAAATAAAAATCCCGGAATCCCATGAAGCAAGACACCGTCGCCGTTTAGCAGCACTCAAGCTAACTTGTTAGCGCTCAGATTGGCAGAACCCGAGATCAGCCTCAAGCCAGCAGGGTGCTGTTGGATTCGTTGTGTTTGGCCACTGGTTTTGCTGGTCCGGGAAGCAGAAGATGGCAGATTTCTTGGACGGGGAGGGTGGACGAATTGCATTTGATTTCAAACTTGTTACTTACTCGATTGTTGTCTAACTTGATGTCCCTTCAACGTTGTGTGCGTGTGTGCGTATGTGTGTGTTTGCGTATACATACACACACACACACTTAGGACCACGGTGACACGTCGTCCTTGGCCAGGCAGAAGCTCCAGGGCCTCCTGAACAAGAACATGAGGATCCGCATGACAGACGGCCGGACCCTGGTGGGGCTTTTCCTCTGCACGGACCGGGATTGTAACGTCATCCTGGGCTCGGCTCAGGAGTTCCTCAAATCCGCAGGTGGGACTGGGAGCCCAACCCCTTAGCCCTAAGCAGGTTTTTCGTGTTGGATGTTCAGCTTTCTCCTCCTTTCTGTCGTTTCAGACACTTTCTCCCAGACGGAACCCCGAGTTCTGGGCCTCGCCATGATTCCGGGCCATCATGTGGTGTCCATCGAGGCTGAGGTGGACATTCTGGATGACGCCGTCCGCCACTAGCAGTTTTTACACTTGCAACCGTTCAGCGTCAAGCTGTGTCGGCCGTCCCTCCCCACGCCGTACGCCAGCACCGGCGAAAAGGTCGGCGTCTGTCGTCGAAATCGGACACTTTGAAGGAAAAACATGAGATGTGTAGTTCGATCCCGCTCCGTGTCGTTTGTTTGGGGCCTCTTTCAATGTAGTCCGACATCCGCGTTGACTCGCCCTCAGAAAATGCAAGTGCCCAAAAACTTGAATATAGCTGTCAGGAAAGCCGTTGAACGTGCTAATAACATTAAAATGGATGCACCGAACATAAATGTGTTGAACAAGTTGCTTTATTGTGCATGGTTGTAAGAAAAAGGTAGAAAAAAGAGATCAGGGGGTCGGCATCAGCGCACTCCCCGCCCTTTCCCGCCGGTAGTACCATCCTACCTGGTGCCTGGGTAGAAGGGGTCCAAGAAGGCCTGGGTGATGTTGAAAGATTTTCAGGACACTGCCACCCAGCTCATGCCCACCAGTCCAAAGGCACCCATCACCGCCAACGCGATCATCAGGGCGTGGAACGCTTGGACGTAACCTGGTTGGGGAAGGCAAGCCAGTGAGCGAGACCCGAGCAAGTTTGGCACGGCGGAGGCAGGGCACTGTTCAATGCGGGACGGGAACGGCGCAGGACATCGACTCCATTTTCTCAGGGTACTGAGGAGGAACAAATTGGTCACCAAGCTTTCTGGCAACCTTCTACAGAGCCGCTGTGGAGAGCGTCCTGGCATACTGCATTACAGTGTGGTATGCCGGAAGCACGGCAGCAGACAAAAAAGCCATGCAGAGGGTGATTAACACTGCCCAGAAGATCGTCGGCTGCTCTCTGCCATCACTGGAAGATATTGCCAACCCCCAGTACCTCAGCAGGGCCGGGATCATTGTTGGGGATCCATACCATCCTGGACACGGCCTGTTCCAATTGCTTCCATCTGGCAGACGCTACAGGTCATATAAAGCACGGACAAACAGGCTCAAGGACAGCATTTTCCCAACAGCCACCAGGACTCTGAACCTGCAGTAACACGAGACAAGACGACAACACAAATCCCTTCTATGGAATAAATTTGCAGTGAGGTAACAGGAAGGTCGTTTGGAGTGGATCTGCCTTCTACAGGCTGACTGAGGGAGGGTAAGTAAGAAGACAGTGAGAGGTAAGTGATCCATTTTATTCTTGTTGGCATCGGTGAGGCAACTTGCGGTTGCCGGATTGATGGCGCTCAAAGAGGTGATGCAATGTTTCCATCGTGGCGGAGTGCTGACATGTCTGAATATGTCATGTATTGGGTCTTGCCTGGGAAGGCGTACTTGTGGAGAAGCACTATCCAATTTTGTCATACGCAGCTGGGTATTATGACAATTAGGCTTTTTGTCAAGTCAATGATGACGACAATGCCTATGTCTGATTTTATTTACATCCACAGGTTCTCGTAGATAGTAGACGTCGGGCTGACGTTGCCATCCACTGTGGACGTTTTCCAGTAGTGGTTGGGCAGCGCCACCCCCACCAACACCCAGCCCAGGAAGCCCAGAAACAAGGCCATCACTTCCGCGATGGGATCCTTCAGCCATTTGCCACACCTTCCCCGACAGATGGACACGTCGGCCCGAGTTTGAACGGCGGCTGCGAAGCCAGATTTATATCCCCACTTCCCTGTCTCTCCGCCCACTTCTTCTTTCCAAATGGAACAGGAGCTTACCACCTCGTCTCACGCAGAGTCCATAATCACGTGAGTAGCACCTACTGCACACTTTGAGCTTATATTTTGGTTTCTTGGTCCATTTTGGAGATCTGCGTTCATCGATTCAAATGCTACATTTAAACAGGAAAAAACTTTAGGACTTTTGGGGGGTCCCAAAATGAACAGGAAAAGAGCCCAAATAAAAGTGAGCAGGAAATGGTCCCAAACTAATTAAAAAAAAAGAAGTCCCAATAACGAAAGTGTTGGGTTTATTCTGTATTACTATTATGCATATATGTGTAGTGAAGAATTTGACATATTTTACTCATTCTTTTTAGTATAGCTGTTTCATTTTGATATCACATTTTACTCATTCTTTTTGTGGCGGTCTTGTTTTAGTATCGCCACTGAAGGGTTCAGCTCTTGTTCCCAACTCAATTACAATATGAACAGAAGGATGGGTCCGAGACTCCTCGACTACAATGTTAACAAAAGGCTCTTCCTGAGATTCTTATTTCAAGGTGGGATTCACACTGATAAGAGACCAGATGGAGGACTTCAAAGGGCAGAGGAACAAAGAGCAGGGCAGAGGGTCGGGACTTTATAGGACCAGCGGAGACAGAGGTCTGGATGATGTGGATTCAAGGCTGGAAGATGTGGAGCCCAGAGAAACCCACCCCTCACAGCAGCCCTGGACCAGCCCACATCTCATTATTAATCAGCGAATGAATATGCATTTTTGTTGGACTATAACTGGGCAAACGCGGGTTTGGACAATGTCTTTTCCATCCTCCGCTTTAGGACATCAACACTCAGCGGGCTTATTCTATGGGAGGGAGACCCGGAGCTCTGTATGAATCAATATGAATGGAATAAACCATCTGTGGATAAACTCGCTCAACCCTGGTTTGTCTCCTCCGATGCTGAACACGCTCCATTGTTAGACTGGAGACTACAGAGTTAAGGAATTGGAGTCAGGTGAAATAGTTTAGTCTAACAGTAGTAATTCATTTCTTTGTTAAATCATTCTTCCTATTGTTCGTAAAGTGCTCGAGGTCATAAACAGCCGTCTGGTCCTCTCTCACGTGGACTTCTTATCCAAGGAAGCCAGGGTCACTGGCTAATAACAAAAACGGATATCTGCCATTTCCAGCATAGTGGCCATACCTCGTGACGCGTTTCGGGCTCCTATATGTAATTGTTATATGATTGTTAGGTCAAATGAAGGCGTGATTGTTTTAATCCAAATGAAGGTTGGTTTTAGTCTCCTGTTTTGTTATTGTTAAAATACCTTAATTGTTATTACAGTTACAGATGTTTTTGCTTATGAATGTTGAATTCATCAACAACCTTGTAATTGTTTTGATTTATGGCCTTAAAGCCGTACGCGAATTACTGTTGGGGAGGATACTTTGAAGACAAGGGGGAAGTCTTGTTGCTTTGCTGTATCTTCCCTTGAGGTCCTTATCCATGATGCAATCTATTTAATTAAATGTCAATAATTAAATAAGATGTCTGCCTGCAGTGATTGATAATTACATCGGAAGGGTAATTATTTATGAACCTATCAGAAAGTATTCGTACAATGTTTTTTAAATGACTAATAGTCAATAGATGATATTTTTAAAAGGGTAACGAAATGCTTTACACTGAAGGAAAAAAATAACCTGAACACAAACACTGCTTTTTTTCAAATGGAAGTTGTTAAGGCAAAACATGTTTTATCTTCAAACATTTTTTTTAATTTATATTTCATATCAGGAATACAATCCTTCCCTCAGTTGACTCACCAGTTTGCTTGTAAAGCAAACAGGTCCACTGAGGAGGCTATCGCCATAACTCTACACAGCACTGAGCCACCTGGAGCACCATGGGAATTATCCATAACAGCAGAATGCTTAATTACGAGTCTGTAACTATCACTTATTTAGGTCTCTTGCCGAGTAAACGCACCTTATGGAGAAGCACTACCAATTTCGTCATGCGCAGTTTCTGGGTGTGATGACAAGTAGGCTTTTGTTGTTGATGATGACGATAGGTCCTATGTCTGATTATTATCATTACAGTGTTCCCTCGCTTATCGCGGTTAATGGGGACCGGGACCCCCCGCAATAGCTGCATTTCCGCAAAGTAGGCGTGCCCCTTCAAAAATGCTTAAAGAAACGTATAACACGTGCACAAAAGCACCACCAAGCAAAAACATCATAGTAGTCCGGATGGAGGATCTTCTGCAGTTTTTTTTGCACGTAAGAAACATCGTTATTGGGAGTTGTGAACATTGTTTTTTTGGGCGGTGAAGATGTGCCTGTAAAGACCCATGACGTCATCAATGCGATTCCTGAACTCTCACCATGTTATTGACTATTTCTTTGGCCTTTTTTGATGCAATTACTAATTCTTATTGAATATTTTGTTTCCACCTCTTGTAAAATGATGTAATTTATAGTTTTAACTTAATATCTTTAATTTTTTATCTTTTTTTATCCTAAAAAAATCTGCGAAGCTCTGAGTCCGCGATAGCTGAAGCGCGAAGTAGCGAGGGAACACTGTATTATTATTATTGCATCTCTCATCTGGGAAATCAACAATTTGGGATTCCTCCATTTTTCACGCCCTCCAATTTAGCGTGCGTCATTGAGCGCAGTTTAAATAAAAACAAAGAAAAATATTTATGACGGGATCAAACACGCGTGTCAAAGTCAGGGATTTCGGATGACGCCGACACGTCAACGGTTGGCATTAACGTAGGCAGGCGTCCTTCCATCTCACGCGCCGTCCTTCACCGGGTTTACGTTCACTTCATCAAACATTGTGTCGCCAATCGCTCGTTTTTGGACGGCGAGTTTCGACGCGGGTGTCAGGCCAGTTAATCAGTAACAACCCACAAGGCTGATAATGCCCACATTGTTTCTCGCAAGATGGCGTTGACAAATTGTATTTCATCTTTGGGTCAACGTAATTAAGAGGCCAGCCGACTAGGCCAAGTCGCCCTTTTTGTTTTTGTCGCCGAAATCGCCGCGTACTTGGCAGACAGTAAACTTTCAGTGATACGAGAACAAGTGACTCAACTCCACATTCCTCTGTTTGTTTTTCTCCCTTCTTTTTATTATTGATGACCCGGAAAAAATAAGCAGCTCCGGTTGGAACGCCACAACTTTCCCTTTTATCTTCAATCCAAGGCGGAGGGGCTAGGAGGTGAGGGGGTTGTGCCCAGTTTTGACTTTGTTATGTACACGGGTGGCCACCGACGGCCAATGTTAACGCAAAAGAGTATACGCTAGGGTAACATTCGGGAAGCAAAAAGTTGAAAGTCGAGGTTAGAATTTGGGCCCTCGCTTGGCCACGGCCAGCCCGATAAGCCCGGCCAAGCCGGCCACGCCCAGGCCGATCCCCCCCACGATGGCCATGCCCACCAAGCCGTCTAGAAAAGAGGACAAGGACAAAGTGAAGGGGAGTGTCAGGGTCGGCGTGCGTGAGTGCATGCGTTCTTGCGTTGCAGAAGATATTACCTTTTTTCAAGGCCTTGTCGATGAGCGCCTGCAACTCCAAGGCCTGCTTGTTGCCGGGCTCGTTGCTCAGCAGGATGCGGATGTACTTGAGGGCTTCTTCGTATTCCTGCCGCAGGCATAAATAAATAAATAAATACAAAACACTTCAAACCCCAGTCAACTTCTCACCTTTATTCGGTAGTTGGCCATGGCCAGGTAGAAGAAGTAGTCCCGCGTGTCATCCTTGGAGGCTTTCTGGACCAGTTCTGGATCGGGCGACAATGGAGGGATTAGCGAGGTGGCCACAAGGGCAACAAGGGCCGCAAGGACCGCGTTGACCGCGCTCACCCTCTAACAAGGCGATTCCTTTCTTGATGTCATCCTTGGATTTGCTCCTGATCAGACACCAAGCATATTCAAACTTGGTCTCCTTGGAAACTGCTCCTTTGGCCAGCTCATTGTTGTACTTCTTCTCAAATTTCTGCACCAGTTCAAAAGATTTAGTTCCACGGAGCGTTCTTTTGCTTTCTTCAAATGGGTCGGACGTCTACTAATGACCAGCAAAACTAAATCACTAGCATTCAAAGATATCATGAAGCACGTAATTGGACGTCTATCATTGACAATGGCACCGAAGACTTAAATGGGAGGTACTCCCAATGGGAAATGAGTGTGAGATGACTTTCAGGTGTTGAGTGGAGGAGCAGAGACGTTTAAAGAAAGTTTGAGCTGTGTTATCTTTTCAGACTTGGAGTGACTGATGGAAAGCGTTCTCAATGGGTATTAGCATTAGCAAGCTAAGCGACGCGACAAATAAGCGAGCCAAACAATGTTGTCGCCTTGGAAGTGGTAATAGACGCGAGCCCGGCGGTCGGAACGCAAAATGTCAAACGACAGGAAATGAGGGGGAGAGTGTTATTTCAAACTTACAAGCAGATCCTCCGGCGCCACTACGTCGCTCAGTACGGCCGCCATGTTTACGGAAATGGGTGGCTTTAACACGCCCAACTTCAATTTACGGCAGCCGTGACGCAAAACACACCGGAATTCAGTGGTTCCTAGATTTACGATCGTAAACCGTTCCGAGACTGTGATCGTATGACAAGCATTTAATAACTCAAGCGGACGTTTCCCATTGAAATGAATTGAAAACAAATTAATTCGTTACAACCCTCTTAAAAAAAAACAGGGTATTGGATTGGAAAATAGGTTTTATTTCTTCTAATTCGCCATATATTGACAAAGTCATAAATAAAGAGTGGTTTAATAGTTATAAAATGTGTTTAATACATAGAAATTAGACGCATTTGGCGGTGGGGAGAGAACGACACACGCGGAGGTGGGGGCTGTTCGAGGGGGACTTTATCCACGGCAACAATGCACTCGTAAACGAACAAATTTAGGTTCTGATTTGGATGCTGATCTATCTACATAAACATAAGTGCGGTCTTGAATAGGCGTGTCTTTGAGATCTGGTCTTGGTTTGCACCTTTTGGTGGTTCTTTCATCAAATTGGTGTGGATCTCTGTCTTCTTCAGTTAGTATTAAAGTTGCTGGATTCAAGGTATTGCATCGCTTAATGGTGAAATGGGGTTGCGATAACAATCTGGCTGTTATGGCCAGGTGTCTCGCTGGTGAAAGGAACGACATTTCGGTTTGTGTTATCAGTAGGTCCACTTCGGGGGGGACTCGGAGTGTGAGTGGATGGAACAATACAAGTTCAGCTGTCATCTGGACGGCTAATGCTGCTGCGCACACTGCTCGTACACATGGGGGAAGAGCAGCTGCAACTGGGTACAGTCGTTTTGAGTAGAACGCTAGTGGTTTCATCTTTGTTCGATGTGGTTGTAGTAACACTGATGTCATGGACGTCCCTTTGCAAGTGACTTTTTGGGTGAATGTTTTTTTTTTTTTATAGTCCGGAGGCGCTAGGACTCCTGAGTCGAATATTTGTTACTTCACTTCCAGGAATGTTCAGTTTCCTTCTTCAGTACATGTTACTGGGTCCCTCATTGTCATCTCAGTAGCGTAGATCATGTCTAGGAGTGATTGAGTTAGTTCTGCATAGTTTGGAATCCAACTGCAGGTTAGGCCTAAGAAGGCCATCATTTGTTTTTCCGTCTGTGATTTTGGACATTGCTGGATGGCTTCTCGTCTTCCATCCTTTAGGTCACTTCCTTTCTGTGAGAGTCGTTGTCCCAGGAAGGTGTCTGACTCTTGAGAGTACAGCAGTTTCTTCAGCAACGCCTTGTTCCCAGTTTGCTCCAGAAGTTTGAATAATCTGATCGCTTCTTCTTTGTTTTCCTCTTCTGTGGGACTGGTTATCAGCATGTTGTCTACATATACTAGGATCTGTATGGTATCTTTATGTTCATGCTGATTTCTACGTGCCGCAATCTCTTGTGAGAATATCGTGGGGCTTTCACAGAACCCCTGTGAGATCCTTGTGTATGTGTATTTGGTTACCTCGAACGTGAATCTAGGAAAAAATATCAATAAAATACATTTTACTTCAAATATGTATCAGATTTCAAATACTTTCTTTCATGCTTCCCTTTCAGATCATTTCAATAAATTCAATAAAAGGACATCCTAGATCCCGAGATATTTCTGTTAATATTCCGACCTTTATTCTCCATGAAATGAAATATACAAACTCCCTTTATTATCATCAATAAAGATGTGAGGTGTGTTTGGGGTCACTTTGGAAATGACAAAATCACAAACGATAAATTCAATTGCAATGAGGAAACCCAAATGATATTGACAGAATCCAAAGATATATTAAAACTTGAGAAAAATGAAGTGCACAAAAGGGTTGCCCCATAAATGTTGTCCTTTTTTGTGATTGTTTTGAAAAAAAATGAAAAATGAAAATCAGACATAGGCATTGTCGTTATCATTGACTTGACAAAAAGCCTAGTAGTCATCATACCCTCAGCAGCGTATGACGAAATTGTATAGTGCTTCTCCACAAGTTCGTCTTCCCAGGCAACCACAAACAGTGGGTGGGAAAGGCTGTTCTTACGTGTGGGTTCGTGTGTGTCGCTTTAAACTGTTTTTGTGACAGAATCTTTGGCCACAAAGTGGACAGGCAAAAGGTTTCTCCCCAGTGTGGTTTCTCATGTGTGATTTTAACAGTTGACCTCGAGTAAAGCCTTGCCCACAAACTGAGCAGGAGAAAGGTTTTTCTCCAGTGTGGATGGTTGTGTGTATTTTTAAAGAGTTCTTGTGACTAAATCTTTGACCACAAATTAAGCAGCAAAAAGTTTTTTCTCCAGTGTGGGTTCTTGCGTGTGATTTTAGGAGTTGACTTCGCGTGAACCCTTGACCACATACGAAGCAGGAAAAAGGTTTCTCGCCGGTGTGGGTTCTTGTGTGTATTTTCAAGTTGCCCTTCAGGGTGAATCTTTGACTACAAATGGAGCAGGAAAATGGTTTCTCGCCAGTGTGGGTTCTAGCGTGGCATTTTAAGTGCTGCCTTTGCGTGAATGTTTGCCCACACACGGAGCAGCAAAAGGGTTTCTCTCCCGTATGGGTTCTTGTGTGGCCTTCCAAGTGTTGCTTTTGAGTGAATCTTTGGCCACAAACTGAGCAGCAAAAAGGTTTTTCGCCACTGTGGGTTCTAATGTGTTTTTTCAAATTGGACTTATTACTCAGTATTTTCCCACACTGAGAGCATTTGCAGAGTTTGCCATCGGCGTCCGGCAACTGCGACGCGACGTCGTCGCTAACTGGTGGAGGAGCGATGACGTTGTCTGCTTGCAATCCCTCCGTTGAGCTGCTGGCAAGCTCCACCCCTTCATCCACCTCAGAGAGACCATCTTCTTCAACGTATGGTAGCTCTTCTTCCTCCATTGTGATTGGAAGTTTCTCTTTTCTCTTTTGCTGTTGAGGGGGATCTGGCTCCTCCTCTTTTAATTGGGAGACCTCAATTATTTCCTTTTTAACACCAGGGGACACGGACTCCTGCCAATCAGTGACAAAATATTTCTTGAAACCTGCAAAAAAATAAAAACAATTTATGGACCTTCTATCCCAATATGGCATGTTGTTTCCACGACAACAGTAGTAATCTAGACATCTAATCATCAATAAGGGGAGTATTTAGCTGAGGTAGACAGGTATGGAAGAGAGAATCTTGAAACATGAATAGTGGTTGTTGTGAGACAGGAGGGTAGCAAGGTTTTAAAGTGAGAATCAATTCATCTGTGACAATATTTTCAAAACAAGCTAACGGGTAAAAGCATGCATTTATTTTTTTAGGGATTTTTTTAACTTGGATCTTTTTCGTATCTTGAGTCACTCATTTGCAGATAAAAATGTAACCTGAAAACTTTGTAACTAGAGGCATTCATTCTTAAGTAGAGGTATGACTGTGTTTGATGGGAAAAAACGCTTGAAGCAACCTTTAATGTGTTCGGACACTTCCATCTCCTCCTCCTTGATGAACTGCGACCATTCTTTCTCGTCTTTGATGGGTAGAGACTCCGAATGCCGAGTTTGGCCAATATCTGCAAAACCAACAAAACATAAATTGTATTTCTTCCTTAGCAAACACGTGTTCACGAAACTCATCCCATTTGGCATTTATTTACATTAAAATAAAGTCATAACCCACTTAGTGAAAGAGCCATCTCATAAACAATCCAAGTTACCAAATATCTTTACGTCAAATTTATATCCCAGAATGCCAAAGAAAAAAAAACACATACATGTTACACATAGTGAAATTTCAAAATTTCAAGTTGCAAAATGTGTAATTTGAAAAATACAAACAATCGGCGCTTGACTTCCCAAGAAATGTGAAGACTCATATTTTATTTTGAAATTTGACAGTTAGGAGGTGTTGCAGATCAATGTCTAAATTCTGTAAATGTTTTTTTTTTCACAAAAAGCTTGTTTCTGAGTTATTTTTATCCGGGAATTGATTTATTTTGGTGAAATATACCAACGCCTATGACTAAAGAACAGAAAAAAAGTAGAAAAGATTAGTTTAATGTTGCTTTTGGAAGCTTCTATATTATTACAGCCTTAGCATAGAGTACTATGTGGAATTTAAAAGATGATTAGCACTTTAAAAAATCCGGTCAAGTAATGAATTGGTAAAGAAAACTAGCTCTATAATTAATAATTTATGTATTTGAAGGAATAATCTTTTTAAAAAAACGTTTACTTGGGAGAGAGAGAATACCACACAAAAGGTGGCTAAAATAGAAAACGAATAAAAAAGAAAAACACCTTTTCAAAACAGTTGAGACTTGATGACGTGATGTTCTTCGTGTGAGTGTATTTTCGGAGGTCACCCGCTCGAATTGTTTATTTTGCGTACATTTTGCAACATGGTCAGAACTGATTTAAAAAATCACAAATTCGCAAATTGTGACAAAACACCGGACAAGTCAACTCACCTGACATTTTCGGGCTTGATATTTGCTTGCTAGACGAAGCGTTAATTTTAAGATTCTTGTTTCCTCTCTTTGCTAACAGCTAAATTCGGCTAGTCTAACTAAGCACGCCAAAAATGTCAACGTTAATCCAAACAACTCGAGATTAAAACGTTTTTTGCGTGTGCTGTCGGGGGGATTTGATCAACTATTTATTGGATTAGTCATGCGGCTAAGAAGTGATTTAAAAAAGGAAATCGCTTTCCAAAAGGATAGCAAGCGCCGATCGACAGCAAATGGACAAAACGGCGAGTGGTGATGACGTCATATGCAAGCGGCGAAGAGTTTACCTTGTGAGGCCATGACGATGTTAAGAAAAATCCCAGTGGCGACAAACTCTGCAAATGCTTTCAGTGTGGGGAAACTTTTGGAAAAAGTCGAATTTGAAAAGATATGAGGAGCCACACTGGGAGAAATCCTTATCATGTATCATTGTATTTTCAAAAGCATAACTAAAAAAATTATTTGGTTATGATTTTTTCCATTGGAGAAAGGGTTAATAATTCACATAATTTTCCGTAATATATATTGTTTTTTATTACATTTTCTTTCTCTTTTTTTGTTTTTCCCGGTTGAGGCCAAATCTGCGCCGCTTGTATAACACGTCATCACCACTTGCCGTCTCGTCCGTTTGCTCTGGAACGCCGCAAGCTTTCTTTTTGGAAAGCGATTTGCCCTTTTTTTAATCACTCCTTAGCCGCATGACTAATCCAATAAGCGTGGGTGAAATACATCTGAGTACACGCGTATAATCGTTTTTATCTCGAGTTGTTTGGGTACATGTTGATGTTTTTTTGGCGTCCATAGCTTAGCCTAGCAGAGTTTAGCTGCAAGCGAAGGGTAAGCATGCTAACACCAAGCACGAAAATGTCAGGTGAGTTGACGTTTCCTTTTTTTAATTTGCGAAGAAACCCCTTTCTCCCCTCAAATTCCTATGATGAAGCGACTCCTGAATTACTAAATGTGAAGGTTTTTTTCCTCTTCGACGTAGCCAAATAGCTTCACAAACATTTCAGCGTTGTGCAGAATTAACAAAAATAGCGAAAAAAAAGTTGTTCCTTTTAGTTCGCTTTCTATTTTAACCTCTGTTGTTTTCATTCATTGATTTCCTGAACCGCTTTATCCCAATTAGGGTCGCGGCGGTTGCTGGAGCCCATCCCAGCTGATCACACAGGTGGAGCTATAGTTTTCTTTACCAACTCATTCGTTGACAGCAGTTTTTAAAGATTTCTAATCATAGTACTTTTTGTCATGACTTTAATAATACAGAATTGACCGATACCAAGAGTAAACTCTAATCTATCATCAGGAAATGAGTTATTTCTACTCTTGTCGTTTCTTTAGTCTTAGTCATTGGTAAATTTCACACCAAAAAAAAAAAAAAAACTATCAGGGCGAAAAAAACGGAGAAAGAAGCTTTTGTGAAAATATACATTGATCTGGAACACCCCCTAACTCTCGGATTTCAAAATAAAATACGACAAGAGTACCGTTACTTACGAAATTTAAAAAATATTTTTTCCTAAGTTGAAAATTTCATAAGTAGAGCAAAACTACCAACTAAATCCGTAAAAATTCATCACAGTGTCCCAATTTTGGAGGAAAAGTGTGGAGACACAAATGAGAGAAAATCATCATAAAATTATTTTAAAAGCCATTAAACTTCTTCTAGGCATAAGGCCAAGCACACACCAATGGCAGTCCAAGAAACATGGATGGTTGTTGTGACAGAGCCAATGCGAGCCCAGTAGAGTGGAGTGAAAATGTCAAGCAAGCAGTGCATCTGCGAAAATGTCAAAATAAAATAAGAGATACAGGAAATGTATACAAGTTTTTCGTAACTTGGATCTTTTGGTGTATCTTGAGGCACTCATTTGCATCTGAAAAGTTTGTAAGTAGGCGTCGGATTCTATAAGACTTTAAATTCTCAGTCTAACCTAAAGGACTTCTCGTCAGATACACAGTTAATAAAATGTATCTTTGTGTTTTGCAGCTTTCAGAAATGATCTTGGTGCTGATGGGCAGGGGTCTGCTGACTTTGAGAAGAAATTTGAGCTCCCCCGAATCAAATGGGAGGAACCAGAGTTCAATATTCACCAAAAGAGAGAAGAACAACTTCCCATAAAAAAAGAGGAAGAAGAGTTGCCAGACATTATAGTGGAAAGTAGCAGCAGGTTGACTGGTGAGCCCCTGAAGAGCAAAGATGACCTGGGCGTGGCCAGCGGTGCAGCAGATCCTGCAAACACCTCAACATGGCCCCAAATTAAAGAGGAGGAGGAGCCAGAGTTCCGTCAACAGCACAACATTGAAGAGCAGCCTCCAATTATAAAGGAGGAACAAGATCTCATCGGGTCAACTGTTGAGCCTTTCAAGAGTGAAGATGATCTGGGTGAGGCCAGCAGATGGATGGACCCTCCAAACGTCTCAACATGGCCTCCAATTAAAGAGGAAGAGGAGCCGCCACAGTCCGCTCAACAGCAAATGAAAAAAAAGCATTTTCCAATCAAAAAGGAGGAGCAAAATGTAACTGGGTCAACTGGTGAGCCTTCCATGAGTGAAGATGATCTGGGCGTGGCTGGCAGAGGGGCGGAGCCTGCACACGGCCGCTGCTCAACAGAAGGACGGCGAGCAGACTCTTTAATTGGTCCTTCATCACATAGCGACGACTTGATTCATGTGAATAGGGACGATGAAGGTGTTAAGAAAAATCCCAGTGGCGACAAACTCTACAAATGCTCTCAATGTGAGAAAACATTTCGCAATAAGTCTCATTTAAAATCACACATGATGACCCACGCTGAAGTAAAACAATTTTCGTGCTCAGTTTGTGGTAAAAGATTTAAACAGAAGGGAGGCTTAAACATCCACATAAGAACCCACAAGGGTGAAAACCCCTTTTTGTGCTTAGTTTGTGGTCAAGTGTTCACACACAAGGAAAGCTTAAAATCCCACGAAAGAACCCACACTGGTGAAAAACCATTTTTGTGCTCAGTTTGTGGTCAAGCATTCACAAAGAAGGGAAACTTAAAAACCCACGCAAGAACCCACACTGGTGAAAAACCATTTTTGTGCTCAGTTTGTGGTCAAGCCTTTTCTCATCAGCAATATTTAAAACCCCACAGAAGAACCCACACTGGTGAAAAACCATTTTCGTGCACAGTTTGTGAAAAAACTTTTACAGAGAAGGGAAAGTTAATAACCCACACAAGAATCCACACTGGTAAAAAACCATTTTCATGCTTGGTTTGTGGTCAGGGATTCACACAAAAAGGAAGTTTAAAAAGCCACTCAAGAACCCACACTGGTGAAAAGCCATTTTTGTGCTCACTTTGTGGTCAAGCATTTGCAGAGAAGGGAAGTTTGAAAGTACACACAAGCACCCACACAGGTGAAAAGCCATTTTCGTGCTCAGTTTGTGGTAAATCATTTGCACTAAAAGGAAGTTTAAAAAGCCACTCAAGAATCCATATTAGTGGAAAACGTCTCTCCTGCTTAATTTGTGGTCTAACATTTCCACACAAGGAAAGCTTACACATCCACCATAAAACCCACGTTGGGGAAAAGCCCTTTTCCTGCTCAGTTTGTGGTAAAGCATTTGCTCGAAAGCAACACGTAAAAAGACACACAAGAACCCACACTGGTGAAAAACCATTTCCGTGCTCTGTTTGTGGTCAAGCATTCGCAGAGAAGTCAAAGTTAAAAAACCACACAAGAACTCACACTGGTGAAAAACCATTTTCGTGCTTGATTTGTGGTAAGTCTTTCTCTCACAAGCACCACTTAGAATGCCACACGAGAACCCACATTAGTGAGAACTCCTTGTTGGTGCAAAGTTAATGTTTGATCATTTTTACAGAAGGGAACTTAAAAATAATTAACAACCCGCACTGGGGAAAAGCCCGTTTTTTGCTTAATTTGCGGTCCAAATTTCCTCCCAAGAAAAGCTTAAAAACACCCATAATAAAATCAACAGAATGTTCTAAAAAGCGAGGAAAGCAAGAGTTAAATGTTTTAAAAGTTTTGTTTTATTTCTTCTTTTGAAATTGACCAGAACTGACTTTTGGTTCAATTTGTAATTTTATTCCACTTTTATATTTATCCATACTGATTTGATTTGCATGATTGTAAATAGACTTGGCAATTGCTATATGGAGCCAAATGTCTTTTGTTTGTTATTGGAATTTATTCAATATTGTTAGTAATGTATAACCATTATTAAAACTAAAAAAATATGGCTTCACACTGTTGATTGTCCATTGCTTTTACCTGTGTCACCCTAATGTTTTTCCATGTCTCATTAACCCATGTCTGGGTATTTATTCTTGTGTTCTACCGATGTTGGTTCTTTTTTTGTAATTTTGGATTCAGGGCTTATATGTTTTCAATTTGCTTTTGGTTCGGTGCTGTATTAAAAGTGTTGGTCACCTATTAGTGACCCCTGCTGTAGTTATAATATTGTTGCAGTTTTTTTTTTCAATTCGAAACGGAGTTTACATGTAAAATAGATCAAATTTGAGTTACAATCTTTAACTTATGTCCACATTGTTGTTAACTGTGAAATCAAATAGAATAAAAGTGATTATTTCGTTTTGCGTCACACGATAAAAATGATTCCAGACTGAGAAAAAACTTCTAAGTGTGAGTTAGTTGTTCCTTTGATAAATATATTATAATTACGCAAAATCCCATCCAACAGACCTACGACATCTTGATACAGTTTACTTATTTATTCTAAACACTTAGTGCCAAACGATACATTTCTTGTATCGGTCACGTGATTCTTTCTTAAAGCTACACACGCCCCAATACGGGCTTTCTCTCTTGAACTCTCGGCTAGCTATTGACTCAACAGTGCCAATCGTCCCATCACGTTCAGCAAAACCTTTTTTTATCTTAGCCTAGCTAGCAGCTACCAAAGGAACATGTCCGGGTCGTCCAAGAACTCGTTGGACCTTATCGCACTACTTTAACTACGCCTAGCAGGTATCAAAGGAATACGTCGTCGAATGCTTTTTCAGGCTAATTTAGCTTAGCCTAGCTAGCATCTACCAAAGGAACACGTCCAGTTCGTCCAAGAACTTGTTGAACCTTTGCGCAGTACTTTAGCGAAGCCTAGCAGCTATCAAAGGAATAAGTCATCGAATGCCTTTCCAGTCAGCAGCTGTAAAGGAAGAAGTCATCGAATGCCTTTCCAGGCAGCAGCTATTTAAGGAATAAGTCATCGAATGCCTGTTTATGCTTTAGCTTGTTTAGCTGGCAGCTATCAAAGAAACAAGTCGCCGAAGAACTCATTGGAATTTTCCGGTCTAATGTAGCTTAGCCTAGCTAGCAACTATTTAAGGAAAACGTCGTTGAAGAGCGTGTTTATGCTTTATCTTAGCTTGTAGATATCAAAGAAACAAGTCTTCAAGTCGTCGAAGAACCCGTTAAAGCTTTGCGCCCTACTTTAGCTTAGCGTATTTTAGCTAGCAGCTATCAATAATAATCCACGCGTGGAAATCTCGACAGGAACGAAACGGCCAAAATTCCAGGAGGAACTTTTTGACCTCAAAGGATATAAACTAGAAGGTGGGTTGACTTTTTATTTCCATTATTCCCTTAATGTTTAAGGGAAAGGCTTAAAGGTATTCTATTGACGTAAAATTATTATAGTGTTCGTACTTTTTCATGAACGCGCACTAGCGCCGTTCGAAAAAATACGGAATAAAAACTTTCTATTTTAATGTGAACACTCTAGGGCGGAAAGAATGAGTCTCAACATGTTTATCATTTAACAACAGCAGAAAAACGTAGCTTTCCTTTTTATTGTATCCTTATCACACACAATGTATTTTTCGTTACTACGCAATGCGCGAGCGGTCCCCAGAGGCATTGAAGAGTCATACCTGCTACTGTCCCTCCAATTTTGACTGCATGCTTGAGTAACAACACTTACTTACATGCTGTAAATTTTAAATGCAAAAACTGAAAATGCAGATGCACTGACTAGACAAACACGAGAGCAGCGTTCCGACAAAGGTGTCAGATTTGCGGCCCGAGGGCCAAATCTGGCCTGCTGCCACTCCGTGTTGCGGTCTGCTGTAATTATAAATAAATTGAATTGAGTTGTTTTGTATTAATACAAATATAATATAAAATATCAAAAATATAAAAATAACTGATTAAACAGTTTTGCTATTTTAATTTAATTCAAATAATATTTATCTCTTTTTGAAAAACCAAAAAAGGAAATATTTGATAGTTTCTTTAAATAAAAATCCCTGAAATAACAATAAGACTAGCTACTGAATAAAAGATAATGCTTTTTTAATGCTTGCCCTTTAGTGAAAGCACTGTACAGTGGTATCTACATACGAGCACCCCTACATACGAGCATTTAGATACAAGGAAAATTTCAAGCAAATAATTATCTCTAGATAGAGAAACATTTTGAGATGCGAGAAAGCCAGGTGGCCAAGACATGAGAGCCTGTTTATCATTGTAGCGCACTGTCTTTTTAGCCGCATTTCTTTTGTTTAAAACAGATATCTACGAGCACTGGGCGGAGCTTGCATTTTCCAGTTTTTTCCCCGTTAGTCAATGCATAATACAAAGTGAACAATAAAGGATCCAAAGCAAATGGGTGGAATGAAGAGTTGTGCAAAGAAAAGGTGAACGTTGACGAGCAACGTTAAGCGCGAAATAATCGAAAAATATGAGTGGTGTTCGGGTCACCGAGCTTGCTCGGCAATACGAGAGGAATACATCAACCATAAGCACCATCCCGAAGCAGAAGGACGCAATTAAGGAGAAGAGACCTTCCAAAGGACTAACTATAATTTCCCGCCGGCGCAGTGACATTCATGACGAGATGGAGAGCCTTCTTTTATTGTGGATTAAAGATAAAAGGTTAGCAGGAGATAGCGTGACCGAGTCAACTATGTGTAAAAAAGCCAACGGAATTTACATGGATTTGATTACAACAAAATGATCTGAAATGGGGGATCCTTCAACACTTTCATAACCCTTTGAAGCGAGTCATGGCTGGTTAAAAACGAAAAAAAAAGATCTGGAATACACTTGGTAATCAGACACGGGGAAGCTGCATTCGAAAGCCGCGGTGGAATTTATCAAGACATTTGCCTCGATTATCACCCAGGAAAGTTACATCCCCCAGAATATGCCCTGGCGGACATTCATCATGGCAGAGGAGAAGGCACTACCGAGGCAAAAACCTTTTGAAGGACCGCTTAACTCTACCCTTTTGTGCCAATGCCAGCGGTGACTGAAAAACTAAGCCGCTGCTGGCGTGCAATGCGGAGAACCTGCATGCTTTCAAGAGACAAAGCATCTCGAAAGAAAACCGAAAAGTGATGTGTTGCGCTAATTCTAAAGCTTGGGTTACGTGTCATTTATTCTATGGGTTAATCTGTGCTTTGGTCCGGCTGTCAAAACATATTTGACAAAGAAAAGCTTACCAATGAAATATCTCTTGGTCCTCGACAAGGCCCTGGGTCACCCTCCTGGTCTCGAAGAGGAAATTGTGGATGGATATAAATTCATCAATGTCCTGTATCCACCGCCCAACACCACGCCATTCCTCCAGCCAATGGACACACAAGTGATTTCAAATTGAAACAACAACACCTGCTGTACATGATGAACTCGTTGTCATCGATGATATTGTGTCACTTGGAAATTCCTTGGGGCTGGAGGGTAACGAGGTAGATGTAAATGACCTAATCGCCGAGGACCATGAAGAATTCATGACACATGGTTAAATCAACCTCCAGGAGAGTGAACATTTGTTGCGGGAACTCAGTGGTGAGGAGGAGGTGGAAGAGGGGGACACCATGGCTACAAAGGATATCAAAGACATGCTAGCAATGTGGCAAGTGTTTTCAGATTTTGTAGAAAAGAGGCACCCTGACAAGCTGGCAGGTGGTCGCGCGTTACCGTATTGTGAGGATATTTGTGCGCGTCCTTTTCCAAATTTTTGAAGGGAAAACAAAATTAGAAGTCAGTTTTGTGTAAAGTTACATTAAAGGTATGTTTGAGTGAGTCTGTCTGTATTATTCCAAGTTAATTTAAATTAGTTTGAACTGTTGCGAGTGCGCTGCCATGAAAAGCGCGCCCCCTTCTCTCTGTCCCTCTCTCTCCCCTCCGCGAAATCCGCCTAATTTTAGTTCTATTAAATACATGTTATTACTATTAGACCACTAATTATGTGTTACTTTGTTAATAGATGGCGAATTAAAAGAAATAAAACATCTTCCAATCAAATATCCGTTTTTTTGGTGTTTTTTCAGAGGGTTGGAACAAATTAATTTGTTTTTAGTTAATTTCAATGGGAAACTTTCGTTGGAGTTACGAGAAAATCAACAAGCGAGCTCAATCCCGGAACAAAATATGCTCATATTGGTAGACTACAAGCCCTGATATCTGACTCTACCTGATTATAACATTTTCTATCTATACTAAATTATAACAGGATTGTTCTAAGAAAGGGCATGTTCAAAATTCGAAGAGAGACCAAGATGCGCCGGGTTTCTCCAGAGTATTTATTCCTAATATATATCCAATACAGAGTAGCTTCCCACACAGCTCTGGGTCAAAAGAACAACCCCACACAAGTTACACAGCCTTTTCAATGCTTGATGGTCCCAGGGCTCTGCCCTCTCCGGCGACCGTCCAGATGTCCCGGCAACACTGCGCTCGCGCATGTATCTTGCATGTACCGTGCATGCACACGTGGACGTGCCCGCGCCCGCATACATCAAAGAAAACACTTCTCGTGCGTGTATTCAAAGAAGCGATGCAAAGCCCCGCTTCACTGCGATGATTTGTGGGTTCAGCGGGGGGTGCAGAGGGGTCAGTTCGGGGACACCTAAGCTTCACTGTAATGAACCAAAAACAAGATTAAAACGTCCCAGTCTTCAATTTGTAGAGGTACCCCTGTATCTGAATTAGCCCTAAAACATAAAAGAGAATGTTTTCAATTAAAAGGCTCCAAAAGGATTTGGGCAAATTTTAAGGGCCTACCGTCACCTGTAAAACTACTTTAATCCCCACTATTCATTTTCTTTGTAAAAATACACCCAAAAATCATATCCCATTCCATCATGGGATAAGATGGGAGAGCTGTCGGCGCTTACCAGGCCGGAAACGAGTGCTTTTTCTCTGTTACTGTTGTCTTCAGCTCCAGACTACTGAGGAACTGTGCGCATAAGCTTGGAAAAGTGAGTCTGCATATTCTCTACCTCGGTTCAGTCTGCAGAAGTTCCCCATCTTGTGGAAGACTTCCTGTGTGTGTTTGTGGTTACAGTTTTATCCAACCTTACAATATATTTTTGATGAGTCTGTATCTGTTTTGGCTATCGCAACCAAGAGGGCACGGTTCAAGTGGCAGCCGGTGGCTGTAGCTCCATCCACTCTTGTTCATTTTGTGTTTTTGCTGCTTTTCTGTCTTAAATATTTGATTTGTTGATTCTTAATGATCCCATTTACTTTGCTTCGCTTTGTACTTTGTGCTTTTGCTTTGTTGTTCTGCGGCTTTTGCGACAGAACTGTCTAACTTATAACTGTGTTTTTCTCTGTATCTGCACCGCCCCCCCCCCTTTCTTGCTATTGTCACAATGAAATTTCCCGAATACGGGATGAATGAAGTTGTCCAATCCAAAACAGTTTTAAACACATTTGGCTGTTGATGAGAATACTAGTGGCAAGTACTGGATGGTTACGAAATGAATGTATGGCGGCTTCTTCTGTTCAGTTTCATTTCTGTGAACAAGGAATTCAGTCATTTGAATTGGAAAATGTTTCATCATTTATCTTTGTTTTTTTGCAGGGTTCCCTAAACAAAAAATGAGAGATGAGCAACTTCCAATAAAAAATGAGGAAGATCATTTCACATGGTCATCATGTGTGTCCGTGAAAAGGCATGATCTGGACGCGGCCAGCGAAGAGGCTGAGCCTGCAAATGCCCCAGCATGGCCCCAAATTAAAGAGGAGGAGCCAGAGTTCTCTCAACAACAGCACAAGAGAGAAGAACCAACTTCAATAAAAAAGGACATGCAAAATGTTACCGGGTCAATTGGTGAGCCATTCAGGAGGGAAGATAATCTGGGCAGGGCCAACAGGGAGGTGCAAACTGAACTGCAGCTCAGCAGAAGGAATGCAAGCAGACAATGTAATCGCTACTCCACTAGATGGTGACAACATGCACCATGACGAAATCCCAGTGGCTCGAAATGTTCTGTGTGGGAAAACCTATGAGAAAAAGTCTAACTTGAAAGGACATATGAGGAGCTACACTGGCGAAAAAACATTTTTGTGCCCAGTTTCAAGTAGTCTTTTATCAAAAGGAACACTTAAGAACCCACACAAGAATACAAGTTTAAAAATACACAAAAGAACCCACATTGGTGAAAAACCGTTTACCTGCTCATTAAATGCGCGATTAAAAACTTTACATTACTTATTTTTGCATCCCTCGAACATAATGCGATTAAAAACTTTACATTAATTATTTTTGCTTCACTCGAATATAATGCGATTAAAAACTTTACATTACTTATTTTTGCATCACTCGAACTGGAAGCAGTTCGGTGACATTAGGACAGTATGAAAAATTTGATTCTGGAATAATTTTGGAGGTGTGTGATGGACAACAATAAACTAAATTGATAAAATATTTTAAATATTCACAATCTGAATGTCAATTTAAATTGTATACTGGATGATGGTATCGAACCTAAAACGTGACTTTTCTGGCATATATTTTTTGTGAAATAATTAACCATGCTGTGATAATCAACTTGTAAAAGTAAGAAAAAATAATATTTCCCATTTTTGACTATATGTACTGATACATATTATCTTATTGTCTTTGCAGGTTTCAGGGAAAATTTTAGTCCTGTTGGCCAAGAGTGTGTTGGCCTTAAAGAGCTCCCCCAAATCAAAGAGGAGGAGCTAGAGTTCCCTCAACAACAAATCAGAGTAGAGCAACTTCCAATCCAAAAGGAGGAAGATATCACCTGGTCACCTGGTGAGGTTTTGACATGGCAAGAGGATCTGGGTGGAGGGGCGGAGCCTAAAAACGCCTCAACCTGGCTTCAAATTAAAGAGGAGCAGCTAGAGTTTGAGCCAGAGTTCCCTCAACATTGCAAAAGAGAAGAGCAACCTCCAATCAAAAACAAGGAATGTGTCAAATGGTCAACTGGTGAGCCTTTCAAGAGTGAAAATGATCTGGGTGTGGCCAACAGAGGGACGGACCTTCTGAGCGGCAGCTCAACAGAAGGATGGCGAGCAGAAAATGTATTTGCTCCTTTATCAGATGGCAACGACTTGGTTTTTGACAATGATGATGTTGAAAATGTTAAGAAAAATCCCAGTGCCGACAAACTCTGCAAATGCTTTCAGTGTGGGGAAACTTTTGGGAAAAAGTCTTCTTTGAAAACACACATGAGGAGCCACACTGGGGAGAAACCCTTATCATGTACCGTTTGTGGTAAAACATTTACACACAAGGGAACATTTAAAAGACACACAACAACCCACACGGGTGTCAAACCATTTTCATGCTCAGTTTGTGGTCACACATTCACACAGAAAGGACACTTAATTAGTCATGCAAGAACCCACACTGGTGAAAAACCATTTTCGTGTTCAGTTTGTGGTCAGACATTTACACGGAAGGATCACTTAAATCTTCACACAAGTGTCCACACGGGTAAAAAAACATTTTCGTGCACAGTTTGTGGTAAATCATTTGCACGGAAGGATCAGTTAACTCTTCACACAAGAATCCACACTGGTGAAAAAACATTTTCATGTTCAGTTTGTGGTAAAACATTTACACGCAATGGAACATTTGAAATGCACACAAGAACCCACACGGGTGACAAACCATTTTCATGCTCAATTTGTGGTCAAACATTCACACAGAAGGCACACTTAATCAGTCATGCAAGAACCCACACCGGTGAAAAACCATTTTCGTGTCCAGTTTGTGGTCAGACGTTTACACGGAGGGATCACTTAAATCTTCACACAAGAATCCACACTGGTAAAAAAACATTTTCGTGTTCAATTTGTGGTAAAACATTTACACGGAAGGATCACTTAACTCTTCACACAAGAATCCACACTGGTGAAAAAACATTTTCATGTTCAGTTTGTGGTAAAACATTTACTTGCAAGGGAACATTTAAAATGCACACAAAAACTCACAGAGGTGACAAACCATTTTCCTGCTCAGTTTGTGGTCAAACATTCACACAGAAGGGACATTTAATTAGTCACGCAAGAACACACACAGGTGAAAAAACATTTTCGTGTTCAGTATGCGGCAAAGCCTTTTCTCAAAAGCAACACTTAAGAATGCACACAAGTATCCACACTGGTGAAAAACCATTTTCATGTTCAGTTTGTGGTAAAAAATTTACACACAAGGGAACAATTAAAATGCACACAAGAACCCACACAGGTGAAAAACTATTTGCTTGCTCAATTTGCGGTAAAGCCTTTTCTCTAAAGCACAATTTAGAAGGCCACACAAAAACCCACACTGGCGAAAAAATATTTTCCTGCTCAGTTTGTGGTAAAAAATTCACACGGAAAAGAAACTTAATTAGTCATGCAAGAACACATAGGTAAAAAAACTAATTGCGTGGGCAGTTTGTGGTAAAAGATTTACAGAGGAGGGAAATTTAAAAATACACAAGAGCCCACACTGGTGAAAAAACATTTTCATGTTCAGTTTGCAGTAAAGCCTGTTCTAAAAACGAACAGTTAAAAATTCACATAAGAACCCACACTGGTGAAAAAACATTTTCATGTTCAGTTTGTGGTCAAAGATTCATACAGAAGGCCCACTTAAATAGTCATGCAAGAACACACATGGAAGAAATTGCATTTTCGTGTTCAGTTTCCGGTAAACCCTTTTCTCAAAAGCAAGGTTTACAAATACACACAAGAACCCACAATGGCAAAAAAAAAACATTTCTGTGTCTGTGGTCGAACATTTTCCCAAGGGAGAAGCTTAAAATCCACTCTGGAGAACAATGTCTTCCTGCTCAGTCTGTGGCCGCACACATGCTACGACAGCCCAATTAAAAAGCTACACAATTGAAAAACCTGAAAAAAGACTTAACAACCAGGAGGAGAGCCCGTTTGTTGCTCAATTTGTGGTAGGAATGTTTTAAAAAAACAATTACCCATATCTGTCAGAAACCCTTTTCCTGCTCAGCTCCTTGCCAGAGATTTAGTCATAAGGATAGACTTAAAAGATGCAAATGTGTTGTGATAACCAGTGGCCAATGGTGGTTTTGCTTGCTTTTTCAATTTCTGTATGAAAGATCATTGTAATCGAAGTATAATTGTATTTCGCATTCTGAAAATCATGTTTACACTTTAATGTGTAATATCGATCCACACTATTCAAATACAGTAATAGCTTAAGATACAAGCCTACTGCGGGATAGAGCTATTATGTTAATTTACTTGTGTCGCAAGTCAATTCTTCCCATAGAAATGAACAAAATACAAATTAATCCGTTTCCATCCTAAAAGAGCTCCACCAAAATTGGTTCTGATTTACTACCGACTCACCATTGGGAACCATCTCGTATGCTCCTATGGGGATGGGTGTGTCTGTGTGTGATTCTGTGTGTGTGTCTGTGTGTATATAGACTTTTTAAAATCAGATTAAAAGAACTGGATGAAAAGCCTTACATTTTCATTTTTTTTTAGATCGAAAACAATGTTTATTTGAGCGTTTTTCTTAGTCAGGGAAGATGTATTTTAATCATATATTTTTCAATTCAAAAGGAGACAAAAAAATGTTTGTTCAATTTTAAAGTGGATAACAGAAAATATTATTATATATGGTCTTTTTTAAAGATAAGGCCTTACCATTCATTGCCCTTTTTTAAAGAAAAAAAGCTTTACTATACATGATCTTTTTTTTTTTATAAAAATGCCCCTTATATACATGGTCATTGTTTAGATAAAATACTATACATGGTCTTTTTTTATATAGAAATAAAAGCCTCAATATAGGTGGTCTTTTTTTAAAGAAAAAGTTTTTACCGCATATGGTCTTTTTTTAAGATAAAGCTCTTACTATACATTGTCTTTTTTTTAAGAAAAAGAAGCTTTACTTTACATGGTCTTTTTTCACAAAGGAAAAAGCCTTACTATACATGGTCTCTTTTCATAAAGAAAAAAAGCCTTACTATACATGTTCTTTTTTTAAAGAAAAAAACCTAACTATATATGGTCTCTTTGAAGATAAAGGCCTTACTATATAAAAAAGCCTTACTATACATGTTCTTTTTTTAAAGAAAAAAACCTAACTATATATGGTCTCTTTGAAGATAAAGGCCTTACTATATAAAAAAGCCTTACACGTTAGTTTTACATTTTACAAAATACTTATTGAACTAAAACACAAAAAGAAAAAATGGATGGAAAAATTGTAAATATTCCTAAAAAATGAGAAAATCAAGAAATACAATTTACATCTATAGGTTGGTCCAAGTCAAATGAATAATGTAAATACAACAAAAAACTTTTCCTTTTGTGTTTCAAAACAGCTTTGAGAAATTGCAAATATTCTGATATTATTTCTTTAAAATGTGCTTCTTTGATAACTGATTGATTGTCTTAATTATTGTGTACAGTGTCCACGAATACTACTGAAATTAAAATTAAACAGATTTTCTCCTGACCACGAGAGAGCGGTACCAAAATATGAGACTGATTCATGCGAGTTCAAACATTTTCGAGGAAGAACTACTTCTCCCGTGATGCCAATCGGCGAAACAGCAACAGCACCATAACCTGGACGATTTGTTCTGTGCATGCGCATTTTGCGTCACATCCTTTTGAGACACGAGCTTCAGGTGATTTATGTTTAATTTACTTTTCAATTTAATCCAAAACTGCGCTACCATTTTTGCTCAAACCACATGTCAGACCATTCGAATAATGTTTATTACCCATGTCCGACTCTTTAAAAGCGAATGCTATCAAAGAAGTGAAGCTAATACCGCGCATGCGCAATATTATTCACCTAACTCAACCTATGCGTCGCCGACGTGTCTAGGATCAACTACTTTACGGCCTTAAATATCAGTTAAAATCACTTACAAGACTTCGCTGAAGCTTTACAAAATTCTTTCACTTAGCCTGATAGCATGTATTAAACGAACAAGTCGTCAACAACTTTGAAGCTTTGCGGCCTGCTTTAGCTTAGCCTAGCTAGCAGTTATCAATGGCGTCTCCATCAGAATTCACGTGTGGGAAAAGACCAGCAAAGTCCCACGATGAAAACTCGACATTTTGCACAATAATGCATGCAAAAGTTGTCCTTCACAGACTAGAAGGTGGGTTCATTTTTCATAATATCCATTAATCATAAAGGCTTAATGATAATTGTAGAAATGTATACAATATTATAACAATACAAACAAAAACATGCAGAAGAAAACATGAGAAAAAACAAAGGCATGTGTAGTAGAGAGCTATCTTTGTGTTTGCTGTAATGAACAGCTAGGCTGGCTTCTATTTTGCTAATTATTTTATTCTCTCAGGTGGACAGAGGGAGGTAACAGTCATTTTTAGATACGAGATTAATGCCTTCTTGAGCCAGCTCGTATGTCAATTTCTCATATCTCTAATCAACGTTTCCCATAAAAATGAACTCAATACATATTAATTCATTCCCACCGTCTGAAAAAAAACAGGATATTGGAATGGAAGACCTATTTCTATTGTAATTTATCATCCACAAAGAGTAACAAATAACTACTGGTGATGATGTTAAAATGTGACATTATTCAGTACAACATGGAGAAACAGAGACTTGAGGGATGCGCTCGCAATGTGACAAACTTTAAATTTAACTTAAATGAATTACATTTAAACCTTCTTGTGCAATAACCAAGGAAAATTTCCACCGCACCTTTCAATAAGCATTGGGGAGCCAGCTCAGTCATGTGTCACAACTCATGGTTTTCCATTATTAGGTGCTTGATATCGATTGTCCTCATACACATTTTATTTCCAAATCAAAGGGAGAGAGCCAGAGTTGCCTCTGCACCAAACGAGAGAAGATCAATTTCCAATCAGAAAGGATGCAGAGGAATTTCCATATATTAAACAGAAAAGGTTGTGAAAAATATTACTTGGTTTACTGTCAAGCCCTTGAAACGGGGAGATGATCTGAGTGTGGTCAGCAGATGGACGGAACCTGCACACACCTCATGGCCCCAAATTAGAGAAGAGGAGGAGCCAGAGTTCCCTCAACACCAAATGAGAGAAGAGCAACCTCCAATCAAAGAAGAGCAGGATGTCACTTGTTCAACTGGTGAGCCCATGAAGAGGGAAGATGAACTGGGCGCGGCTAGCGGGGGGGGGGGGGGGGGGGTGCCTGCACACACCTCAACGTGGCCCCAAAGTAAAGAGGAGGAGCCAGAGTTCCCTCAACACCTAATCAAAAAGGAGGAAGCTGCTGAGCCTTTCAAGATTAAAGATGATCTGGGCGTTGTCGGCAGAGGGGCAGAGCCCCCGAACGCCAACTCGGCAGAAGAATGGCAAGCAGACCATTTCATCTCTCCTCCACCACATGGCGACAACGTGCTTCATGACAATGAAGGTCCTAAGAAAAAACCCATTGGCTGCAAATGCTCTGTGTGGGAAAACCTTTGGGAAAAAGTCTACTTTGAAAAGACATATGGTTACCCACATTGGGGAGAAGCCCTTTCCATGTTCAGTTTGTGGTAAAAAATTTACAGAGAAGGGAAGTTTAAAAATACACACAAGAACCCACACTGGTGAAAGACCATTTTCGTGCTCAGTTTGTGGTAAAAGATTTCCAGAAAAGGGACGTTTAAAAATACACACAAGAACCCACACTGGTGAAAGACCATTTTCGTGCTCAGTTTGTGGTAAAAGATTTCCAGAAAAGGGACGTTTAAAAATACACACAAGAACCCACACCGGTGAAAAACCTTTTTCATGCTCAGTTTGTTGTAAAACATTTACACAGAAGCGAGCCTTAAAAGGCCACACAAGAACCCACACTGGTGAAAAACCATTTTTGTGCCCAGTTTGTGGTCAGGCATTCAGAGAGATGAAACATTTAAAAATACACACGAGAATCCACACTGGAGAAAAACCATTTTTGTGCTCAGTTTGTGGTCAAGCATTTACTGAGAAGGGAAACTTAAACAGCCACACAAGTACCCACACTGGTGAAAAACCTTTCGTGTGCTCAGTTTGTGGTCAAACCTTCAGAGAGAGGAGACATTTAAAAATACACGCAAGAAACCACACTGGAGAAAAAACATTTTCGTGCTCAATTTGTGGTAAAGCTTTTTCTCAACTATCGCATTTAAAACTACACACAAGAACCCACACTGGTGCCAAACCATTTTCGTGTTCAGTTTGTGGGAAAACATTTACCCAAAAGGGAAACTTGAAAGGCCACACAAGAACCCACACTGGTGAAAAACCATTTTCATGCTCAGTTTGTGGTCAGACATTTACACGGAAAGGAAAATTAAAAATACACACAAGAACCCATACTGGTGAAAAAACATATTTGTGCTCAGTTTGTGGTCAAGCCTTTTCGCAACTGCAACATTTAAAAACCCACACTAGTGAGAATTCCATCTGCCTGCCCAGTTAATGTTCAACATTTTCACAGAAGGGAACTTTAAAAGAAGACTTAACAACATTGGCAAAAAGCCCTTTTCTTGCTCAATTTTTGGTCCAACATTTCGTCACAAGAATATTTTAAAAATACCCAACATAACCCAAAATGGTCAGGAATCATTTTCTGTGCTCAGTTTGTATTCAAAGGCAACATTTAAAAGACACAAATGTGGTAACATTTGTTGAATCTGCCAATTGACAATAATGATGAAAATCCCTCAAGTAATTTTTTATTACATGTTGATAAAATTGGTTGTGAATGAAATAGAGAAAAACAATCATAAAATGTTTGTTGTTTCATTTCATCTAATCTACAGAACTTTCAATCAGTAGCTTTGTAAACTGCACTCATTTTTTTTCTTCTTTCGAATCAGAATCGACTGTTGTTTTATTTCACTTTTTTTAATCCAAACTTTATCAATTTGTATGTAAATAAACCTGCCAATTGGCATATGAAGTCTGATGTGTACTGTATGTTATTGGAATTTAATCTATTGTATGTAATCATATGTAAAAAAAAAAAAACATTTAATGGCTTGAAAGTCTTCATTGTGATTGTCCATTGCTTTCACCTGTGTGTCACCGTCCTGTTTTTCCATATATCTCATTAACCCGTAGCTGGGCATTCAAGAGCCGTTTGTTGTTCATTTACTTGGAAGAGCGACTCTGCATATTCTCTACCTTGGTCACAGTCTGCAGAAGTTCCCCATCTCGTGGAGTGTGGTTCCAGTTTTTGTCCAACTTTACAACACCTTTTTGAGTCTATCCGTTTTAGTTACTGTAACCAAAATGGCGCTGTTTAAGTGGCAGCATTCGGCCGTGGTAGCTCCGTCCACTCTTGCTCGTTTTGTGCTTTTATGTCTTAATGATTTGATGATTCCATTTACTTTGATTTGCTTTGTGCTTTTGCTTGCTGTTCTGTCTAATCACCCTCTTGTTGCTGCCACAATGAAATTTCCTGAATACAGGATGAATAAAGTTATCCAATCCAATTTTTTTTCAAATTAGTTTGTTTGGCGTCACACGATCAAATTGATTCCACACGGGGGAAAACTTCTTAGAACTATCAATAATTACGTAAAAGCACTCCCAACAGACCCACGATACTTGGATACAGTTTATTTCTTTATACTAAACAATTTGGCCAAACGATACATTTCCGTATCGGTCACGTGATTCTTTCTTAAAGCTATACGCGCCTCAATACGGGCTCTCTTGAGCTATCGGCACAGTGCTGACGCACCAGCGTCGCTCGTTCCATCACTATTTATCAGCAAAACCTGCTTTAGATTAGTTTAGCTAGAAGCTAGCAAGGAAACAAGTCGCCAAAGAACTTGTTTCAACTTTATTTTATCTTAGCTAGCAGCTACCAAAGGAACAAGTCATCGAATAGCTTGTTTATGCTTTAGCTTAGTTTAGCTAGCAGCTAGCATAGAAACAAGTCGAAGGACCCGTTGGAAGTTCCTGGGTTAATTTAGCTTAACCTAGATAGCAGCTGTGGAAGTGCTTGGTTATGCTTTAGTTTAGCTTAGTTAACAGCTATCAAAGGGGCAAGTCGTCGAAGAGTTTGTTTGTGCTTTAACTTAACTTAAGTTAGCCTAGCTAGCAGCTATCAAAGCCACCGCCATCATCAAAATTCACGTGTGGAAATGCCCGCAAGAACAAAACGGCCAAAGTTCCAGGAGGAACTCTTTGACGTCAAACGGGAGCCGTCATCTCACCAGCGATCGACACATTACAAAATAAAGCACGCGAAAGTTGTTCTTCATAGACTAGAAGGTGGGTTGACTTTATTTCCACATAGTATTCCCTTCAAGGTATTCTATGTATTAACATGACACTGCGTTTAGAATTCGTACTATCACCGTTCAAAGAAAGACGTAATAAATTATATTTATATTTAAATGTAACCACTCTAAGGCGGAAAGAATGAGTGTCAACGCGTGTTAATACTTAACAACGACACAAAACAGTAGCTTTACTTTTATTTTATCCTTATCACAAACAATGCATTTATTCTTGATTACGCAAAGCGCGATTGCCTCCCAGAGGCACCAAGTCATTCCTGCACTCGCCCTCCATATGCTGCATGCATGCTGTAAAAAAATACAATAGAAATAGGTGTAGATGCATTAAACTACAACGAGAGGAGCATTCAAACAAAGGCGTCGAAGCGGCGGCCCGCCGTCACTCCCCAGTGAGGCCTGCAAAAGTACTTATTAAATGCAAAAAAATCCAACGCAGGAAAAAAAGCAAACATTTAAAATGTAAAAATCTTATATATATTTTTTTAAGTTTGGTGTTAATCAAAAAATGTAAAAATAAGTGATTTAAACAATTTTCTGTGTTTTTTATTTAATTCTATTTTTCTCTCTACCGTTGTACCCTTACTTACGAAATTAATTGGTTCCAGAACTTTTTTCATATCTTGAAAATTATGTAAGTATAGGTGTACTTGACATGTTAATTCTGTAATTCTTTCCACGGTCCTCACACAATAACCAACTAAAACGGGCAGGCCAAGTCCAGTCCTAGAGAGCCCCTATCCAGTATGTATATCCCTAAACCACACCTGAATCAAATGACTCAACTCATCAGCAAGCTGTCCAGAAGCTTCATACTGATCCCAATTATTTGATTCAGGTGTGTTGGTAGAGGGGGACATGGAAAACAGATAAGATAGGGGCTCTCAAGGACTGGACTTTGCCACCCCTGAACTAAACTTTAAAATTGGTCAGTGTCCCAATTTTGTATGAAAAATGAGAGAAAATTATAAGAAAATGATTTATTAATATCTTAAAATTAATAACAAGCATGAAATTGTTCCCCCCACGGCCGTTTTAAAGAAAGATGTGATACCACCAGATGGCGACAAGAGCCCGTTTTACCAGGGATTGGAAGTCGTCCACTTTGTAGTATATTTTAGACTTTTACGTGTGTCCTATGTGTGTGAAAATGTGGTGCGTTGCATTTGTATGGTTTTTAATCGCTTCAAAGGGGAAATTGCAATCATTAATAAGGGAAGCATTTAGCCTGGTTGTGTGAGACAGCCATTGAGAGCCCAGTAGAGGCTAGCAATGTTCTAAAGCACAGGTGTCAAAGTGGTGCCCCAGGGTCCAATCATCAATCAGCATCATTTTTTTGTGGCCTGGGAAAATAAATCATGAGTGCTGACTTTCTGTTTTAGGATCAAATTAAAATGAAGATTATAGTTGTATATTATATTTCCTGATTTTCCTCCTTTTAAATCAATCATAGAAAAAATTCAATCAATTTTTTTCTTTGTTGTTAAGTTCAAAAATCATTTTGTAAAATCTAAAAATATATAAAAAATTCTGTTTTCTATTTTAATATGAAACAATGATTAAAAGACATTTTCACTTACTAAGAAAAAAGCTCAAATAAACACCTTTTAAGATCTATTAAAAAAATGGAATATTCACTGCTTTTGATTTAGTTCTTTGATTCCAATTTTTAAAACAATACATAAATATTATATCTAAAATGGTCCGGTACACATGAAATCGAGTTGACGTTAATGCGGCCTGCTAACCAACCCGAGTTTGACACCCTTGTTCTAAAGTGAGAATCAATGTACCCGTGACAGTATTTAAGAAGAAAAAAACGGGTTAGGAAGTGCATTTATTTTTTGGGACATTTTGTAACTTGGATCTTTTTTGTATCTCGAGTCACTCATTTACATATAGAGGCATTCGTATGTAGAGGTATGACAATTTCAAAGTCATTAATCCTCAAATTAATAGAATAAAGAATGCTTTTTTATGCCTCTCTTGTGGTGAAAGCATTGTAACTAAATTAATCACCTGTGAAGAACGTTTTCTGACCAATAGTCCATTACTTTGAATAATGCACCTATAAACAGTTTTAAATTCATGTTGCCTTTAACGAGAATACAAAAGTATTAAATAATGAGAATAAATTTAAACTATTACAGGAAAAAAAATCATAATACAATGAACATTAAATTAAGTAATAGTGATTGTCACGTATTATTTGAAGTAAAGGTCATACAATGATTGAGAATATATAGAACATTTAGAACGTTCCATTCTGTTTTTTTTTTTTACTTGAACTGGAAGTTGTTCAGGGTCTGCAGACATTGACTTTGGTGACATTCGATCTGTTTGAAAAAAAATTAAACTTTAAACTTCCAGTCTACCCTAAAGGACTTCAAATTAGAGAGATGGTCTATGAAATATATCATTTATCTTTGTGCCTTTGCAGGTTTCAGAAAATACCTTGATCCTGATGGGCAACAGTCTGTTGGCTTTAAAGAGGAAGTTGAGCTCCCCCAAATCAAAGAGAAGTCACAGTTCCCTCTACAACAAATGAGAGAAGCGCAACTTCAAATCAAAATGGAGGAAGATGATTTCACCGGGTCAACTGGTGAGCCCTTGACGAGGGAAGATCATCTGGGTGTGGCCAGCAGAGGGGCGGAGCCAGCTAACACCACAACATGGCCCCTAATTAAAGAGAAGGAGCCAGAGTTTCCTCAACACCAACTGAGAAAAGAGCAATCTCCAATCAAAAAGGAGGAGCAATATGTCATCGGATCAACTGGTGAGCCTTTCAAGAGTGAAGATGATCTGGGCATGGCCAGCAGAGGAGCGGAGCCAACAAACACCTTAACATGCCCCCAAAGTAAAGAGGAGCCAGAGCCCCCCCAACAACCGCACAAGAAAGAAGAGCAGCTCCCAATCAAAAAGGAGGAGCAAAATGTCACCGGGTCAACTGGTGAGCCTTTGAAGAGTGAAGATGATCTGGGTGAGGCCAGCAGAGGGGCGGAGTCTCCGCACATCAGTAGCTCCACAGAAAGATGGCAAGCAGATAATTTAATCCCTCCTTTATCAGATAGCGACAACTTGCTTTATGATGATGAGGACAATGTCGGTTTTAAGGAAAATCCCAGTGGCGACAAACTCTACAAATGCTCCCAGTGTGGGAAAACATTTGGGAAAATGTTTAATTTGAAAAGACATATAGTAACCCACACAGGTGAAAAACCATTTTCTTGCTCAGTTTGTGGTCAGTCCTTCTCTCAAAAGCACCACTTAAAAGGCCACACAAGAATCCACACTGGTGAAAAACTTTTTTCGTGCTCCGTTTGTGGTCAAACATTCACAGGGAAGGAAAAATTTAAAAAACACACAAGAACCCATACTGGTAAACTCTGCAAATGCTCTCAGTGTGGGAAATCCTTTGGGAAAATGTCTACTTTGAAAAGACACTTGGTGACCCACACAGGTGAAAAACAATATTCTTGCTCAGTTTGTGGTCAGTCTTTCACTCAAAAGCACCACTTAAAAGGCCACACGAGAATCCACAATGGTGAAAACCCCTTTTCATGCTCAGTTTGTGGTCAAACATTCACAGGGAAGAGAAGTTTAAAAAAACACATAAGAACTCACACTGATGAAAAAACATTTTCATGTTCGGTTTGTTGTAAAACATTTACAACAAAGGGAAGTTATGAAATTCACACAAGAACACACACTGGTGAAAAGCCATATTCGTGTACTGTTTGTGGTCAAGTGTTCTCACACAAGGGAAACTCAAAAGCCCACATGCGAACGCATACTGGTGAAAAACAATTTTCCTGCTCATATTGTGGTCAAATGTTCGCACACAAGGGAAGTTTAAAAACCCACACAAGAACCCACACTGGTGAAAAACCCTTTTCCTGCTCAGTTTGTGGTCAAGCATTCACACAGAAAGGAAGTTTAAACATCCACACAAGAACCCACACAGGTGAAAAACCATTTCCGTGCTCAGTTTGTGGTGAAGCGTTCACACACAAGGTCAGCTTAATGAAACACCTACTAATCCACACAGGTAAAAAACCATTTTCCTGCTCAGTTTGTGATCAAGTATTCACACACAAGGGGAGCTTTAAAACCCACACAAGATCCCACACTGGTGAAAAACCCTTTTCCTGCTCTGTTTGTGGTCAAGCATTCACGCAGAGGGGAAGCTTAAACATTCACTCAAGGACCCACACAGGTGAAAAACCATTTTTGTGCTCGCTTTGTAGTCAGGCTTTTTCTCTGAAGCACCACTTAAAAGACCACATGAGAGTCCACACTGGAGAAAAACCATTTTCGTGCCTCTTTTGTGGTAAAGCTTTCTCTCGAAAGCTATACCTAATTGGTCACACAAGAATCCACACTGATGAGAAACCATTTTCATGCTCAGTTTGTGGTAAAACATTTATACACAAGGGAAGTTTAAAAATACACACAAGAACCCACACTGGTGAAAAACCATTTTCGTGCTGACTTTGTTGCCAAGGATTTATTGAAAAGGAAAAAAGTATTTATTTTCGGAATTTTCAATTATGTAGGCTACATTTCATTTTCTTCTTCTTTTGAGTTCTTTTTTTACAGTTTTAGTCCAGTCTTATATTTATTCAAACTAATTTGATTTGTATGTAAATAGACCAAACGATTGTTATATGAAGTCAGATCTAATTTGTTTGTTTATTTTAATGTAGATCAGGCAATAATTGGATTTGACTGAATATTTTTAAATCTGTATAACCATAAGTAAAAATAAATATTGCTGGCTCGTAATTTGTCGTTGTGATTGTCCATTGCTTTCACCCAGGTAGTCGCGATGTCTCGTTAACCCATGTCTGTATTTAAGTCCCCTTTGTTTGCTCATTCTTAGCTATTTCAAAATAAATCTTGGACAGATGTCGTTCGAGGTGCCCCCTTTCGACACAAAAATTATCAAATATCAGATGTGGACACGCCTAATCTAATAATGGAAGAAAACTTTTTTGTTTTGTTCAGCTGACAGATATGGTGCTCCGCAACAAGGAACCATAGAAAGACCACTTCAGGGAAGACCAGAACATCAGAGCTGAAGTACACTTGCAGTTTGAGTTTAACAAATTTCTTGTTTTATTTCTATTTTTTCCCTTTTGTGCCACTAGATAATTTTTGGCAACATGTTGTGGTCACTAGATGGCGGTAGAGTCTTATCTTCAACTAAATCCAGGCCTGTCCAAGAGTTTTTGTACTACTACAAGGGAGCAGTTAGTCAGGTGGTCAGCCAAGATGGTACTAACTGCTAACATAAAAGTAAAGTAACGATTGAAATGGTTTTTCTAAATTTTTTTATTTGAAGCTCCGTATTAAAAAGCTCAATTTAAGTGAGAAGAGTTAATATCAGACTGCAGTAAATGCAGCACGGGTTGCCATTAGTTTTGCTCTTCAGGTCGCTATTGTGACAGGGTAAAGTGAGTTAAGTTATAAATGAGTGCATGTGTTATGTAAAAATGGTTTTGGGATTGGGGGTTTATCATTCTTCGGTTATTGATGCCTCCAGCCAAATAGCAAGGGTATGGAGGGGTATTCAAGTTTATGTGTGGGGACTCGTGTAACTGTCACGTGGTAATCACGTAGGTATCACGCAGGAGACATGCAGCGGTCATGTGGGAAACATGCAGCTGTCATGTGGGAGACATGCAGCTGATGCGTGGTGGTCATGTAGCTGGCTGTAGCTAAAAGCAGAGGGGGTCTCTGTCTCTCTTTCTCTGTCTCTCTTTCTCTGTCTCTCTCTGTCTCTGCCCGTCTCTGCCCGTCTCTGCCCGTCTCTGCCCGTCTCTGCCCGTCTCTGCCCGTCTCTGCCCGTCTCTGCCCGTCTCTGCCCGTCTCTGCCCGTCTCTGCCCGTCTCTGCCCGTCTCTGCCCGTCTCTGCCCGTCTCTGCCCGTCTCTGCCCGTCTCTGCCCGTCTCTGCCCGTCTCTGCCCGTCTCTGCCCGTCTCTGCCCGTCTCTGCCCGTCTCTGCCCGTCTCTGCCCGTCTCTGCCCGTCTCTGCCCGTCTCTGCCCGTCTCTGCCCGTCTCTGCCCGTCTCTGCCCGTCTCTGCCCGTCTCTGCCCGTCTCTGCCCGTCTCTGCCCGTCTCTGCCCGTCTCTGCCCGTCTCTGCCCGTCTCTGCCCGTCTCTGCCCGTCTCTGCCCGTCTCTGCCCGTCTCTGCCCGTCTCTGCCCGTCTCTGCCCGTCTCTGCCCGTCTCTGCCCGTCTCTGCCCGTCTCTGCCCGTCTCTGCCCGTCTCTGCCCGTCTCTGCCCGTCTCTGCCCGTCTCTGCCCGTCTCTGCCCGTCTCTGCCCGTCTCTGCCCGTCTCTGCCCGTCTCTGCCCGTCTCTGCCCGTCTCTGCCCGTCTCTGCCCGTCTCTGCCCGTCTCTGCCCGTCTCTGCCCGTCTCTGCCCGTCTCTGCCCGTCTCTGCCCGTCTCTGCCCGTCTCTGCCCGTCTCTGCCCGTCTCTGCCCGTCTCTGCCCGTCTCTGCCCGTCTCTGCCCGTCTCTGCCCGTCTCTGCCCGTCTCTGCCCGTCTCTGCCCGTCTCTGCCCGTCTCTGCCCGTCTCTGCCCGTCTCTGCCCGTCTCTGCCCGTCTCTGCCCGTCTCTGCCCGTCTCTGCCCGTCTCTGCCCGTCTCTGCCCGTCTCTGCCCGTCTCTGCCCGTCTCTGCCCGTCTCTGCCCGTCTCTGCCCGTCTCTGCCCGTCTCTGCCCGTCTCTGCCCGTCTCTGCCCGTCTCTGCCCGTCTCTGCCCGTCTCTGCCCGTCTCTGCCCGTCTCTGCCCGTCTCTGCCCGTCTCTGCCCGTCTCTGCCCGTCTCTGCCCGTCTCTGCCCGTCTCTGCCCGTCTCTGCCCGTCTCTGCCCGTCTCTGCCCGTCTCTGCCCGTCTCTGCCCGTCTCTGCCCGTCTCTGCCCGTCTCTGCCCGTCTCTGCCCGTCTCTGCCCGTCTCTGCCCGTCTCTGCCCGTCTCTGCCCGTCTCTGCCCGTCTCTGCCCGTCTCTGCCCGTCTCTGCCCGTCTCTGCCCGTCTCTGCCCGTCTCTGCCCGTCTCTGCCCGTCTCTGCCCGTCTCTGCCCGTCTCTGCCCGTCTCTGCCCGTCTCTGCCCGTCTCTGCCCGTCTCTGCCCGTCTCTGCCCGTCTCTGCCCGTCTCTGCCCGTCTCTGCCCGTCTCTGCCCGTCTCTGCCCGTCTCTGCCCGTCTCTGTCTCTCTCTGTCTCTCTCTGTCTCTCTCTGTCTCTCTGTGGGAAAGAGGGAGAGAGGGACAGAGGGGGACAGGGAGACAGGGAGGGAGAGAAGGAGCGAGAGGGAGGGAGAGAGAGAGAGCGAGAGAGAGAGAGAGAGAGAGAGAGAGAGAGAGAGAGAGAGAGAGAGAGAGAGAGAGAGAGAGAGAGAGAGAGAGAGAGAGAAGGAGATAGATAGATAGAGAGAGAGAGAGAGAGAGAGAGAGAGAGAGAGAGAGAGAGAGAGAGAGAGAGAGAGAGAGAGAGAGAGAGAGAGAGAGAGAGAGAGAGAGAGAGAGAGAGAGAGAGAGAGAGAGAGAGAGAGAGAGAGAGAGAGCTAGAGAGAGAGCGAGAGAGAGAGCGAGAGAGAGAGCGAGAAAGAGAGCGAGAGAGAGCGAGAGAGAGAGCGAGAGAGAGTGAGAGAGAGAGCGAGAGAGAGCGAGAGAGAGCGAGAGAGAGCGAGAGAGAGCGAGCGAGAGAGAGCGAGAGAGAGCGAGAGAGAGCGAGAGAGAGCGAGAGAGAGCGAGAGAGAGCGAGAGAGAGCGAGAGAGAGCGAGAGAGAGCGAGAGAGAGCGAGCGAGAGAGAGCGAGAGAGAGCGAGAGAGGCCGAGAGAGAGCGAGAGAGGGCGAGAGAGGGCGAGAGAGGGCGAGAGAGGACGAGAAAGGGCGAGAGAGGGCGAGAGAGGGCGAGAGAGGGCGAGCGAGAGAGAGAGTGAAAGAGAGGGAGAGAGTGAGAGAGAGAGCGAGAGAGAGCGAGAGAGAGAGCGAGAGAGAGAGCGAGAGAGAGAGCGAGAGAGAGAGCGAGAGAGAGAGCGACAGAGAGAGCGACAGAGAGAGAGCGAGAGAGAGAGAGAGAGAGAGAGAGAGAGAGAGAGAGAGAGAGAGAGAGAGAGAGAGAGAGGAGTGCGAGAGAGAGTGCGAGAGAGAGAGCGAGAGAGAGGGCGAGAGAGAGCGAGAGAGAGGGCGAGAGAGAGCGCCAGAGAGAGAGAGAGATAGCTATATATATCTTTATATCTATATACAGCTATCGCTCTACCGCTCCACCTCTCCACCTCTCCACCTCTCTACCTCTCTACCTCTCTACCTCTCTATCTCTATATATATCAGCGGCGGTCCGTGCATTTTGTAGTAGCGCCTTCAACTAATCAATACAACCCTCAAAAACTTTTATGGCACCTACAGCGGCGACATAAAAAATCATCAATAATAACCTCATCCAATTGAAATATTATTTAGGAATATAGCCATATTTATATATATACATATTCATATACACATTCATATTCACGCACGCGCACACACGTGCACACACATGCACACACACGCACGCACACACACGCACACACACGCACACACACTTATTTCATTTTGGCGTATTGTTTTGCTTTTCGTCATCGCTTTGCAACGCTGTTAAACTCGCCGTGGTGGCAAAAAAAGCATGAGATGAAAGACTTCCCCTTGGAAAGCTTTGAAAATCCAAATATTGGGACAAGAAGCGCCAGTCCATCTTCCCTGAGTGCAAATATTGGGACAATAACTAGGCCCGGTGGCCATTTTGTTATTCTTAGGCCCCTGCAGAAGGTTTGCGCCGCTCGTTTGACTTTTTAATGTCCGCACAGTGTTGGGGGAACGTGTTTAGTCTTATTTTATGGACCTGCGGCGGGACCACACCAACATTCCACGACCTTCTGCCGGACTTTTTCTTCACACCAGGAACCATTTATCATCGTTTCGTTGTTTTTGAACCGTGCGAAGCTCACGTTTTTTTTGTATGACTTCATTTTGGGGAAAAGACGCTATTCCCAATCGGGAAAAGCAAGGTTAATGATAACGTATCTTTAACAATCGGATGATTGAGTTAACGATTAATTAGAATTAACTAATTGCATAACAGGAATAATAAGCAAGATAAGTGGTTTTAGGTATGTTTCCAGTAGAAACTTTCCTTTGTATCACTTTCTGTGCTTTTTAAGGGTAGGTACATTTCACTCCCTCTTAATTTAAACGTTTATTCTTACTGGTTTCTGGGCTATGTCCTGGTGATTGATCGCTTTCTGTTAACTTTTGGGCATTAGCGGATTACTTCCTGTTCGTTTTGGGGCATTTGCGGTTTACTTCCTTCAAATTTTGCGTCATTCCATACTTGTGTCCGTGTTAAATCGTGTCCATTGGTTGCTTTCTGTTGACTTTTGAGCATTTGCAGGTTACTTCCTGTCCGTTTTTGTGCTGTTGTGAGGTTCCTTGTTAACCTTGTTAACCACTTTTTTGACACTACACAGTGCTCCATTGAGTTTGACTTTGGGGTCTGAGAAGAGAATTGCGAGGTGGCAGACAAATGACTGGATGAGTTCTTTGAGCTTTTCTCTGAGCCCGGGGACGTGACCCCGTCTTGTCCTCGGCGGGGCCTTTCGGCGACGTTTGTTGTTTCAGCAATTAGCCCAAAGCTGGGGGCTAATCCAGACAGCCAGTTGCTCCTCGGGGAGTGACTGGCCGTCTACGCGTGCACGTGAAGCGTGTTTTTCTCCCCATTTTTCCCAGCCGCCATCCGTCGGCTGGAACGGCGACAACTGTGGAAAGTTTTTTTTTGGGCCTTTTTTTTGTTGTTATCGTTTTTCTTTCCTTCAGTCCTTCCTACTATTTTGTAGCCCATTCTTACTAGTTTCACGTCTTAATAGATTCCCAATTCGGACACAAGGGGGAAGCCATGGGGGGGGGGGGGGGGGGGGATTTGGAATTTTGACCCCATTTTGTATGGACACTGAAGAAAATACTGACTTTCACAATTTTTTTCATATTTACTTTTATTTATTAGCGTATTTTAGTGATTTATTATGACTTATTTATTGATTATTTGTTTGTATTATACATTGCCTTTTTTATGTTTGTTTATTTGTGTACTTCCCTACTTATTTATGATTTGAATACTTATGTCGACAACTAATTTATTTATTACATATTTACAATTTGTTATGATTTATTATGTATTTGTTTGTTTGTTGTTGATTTTGTACACTTCTCTACATATGTTGTTGACTACTTATTCCTTATTTACTAGTTGTTATTATTTATTGATATTCGTCTGTTTGTTTGTTGTTTGTGTACTTTTCTACTTAAGTTGTTGCCTACTTATTTATTAATATTACTTATGTTAAATACTTTTAATTTATTACTTATTTACTATTATTGCTATCTATTGATAATTTTTTTTGTTATTTGTGCACTTTCCAATTTATGTTGTTGACAACCTATCATCTTGATTATTTATTTACTGCTTATTTACCAGTTAATGTTATTAATCATTGATTATTTTTTTCCTGTTTGTTCTTGTTGTTGTTTTTACGTTCTACTTAATGTTCACGACTTATTTATTACTTACGATTAAATGACTAGTTATTTTTTAATAGTTTGTCTGTTTGTTGTTAGTTGTACACTTTCCTATTTATTTGTTGTCGATTACTTATTTATTATGAAGTAACTAAACATTATCAAGATTGATTGTTTATCTGTTTGTTTGTTTGTTGTTATTTTTACACTGTTCTACCTATTTGTTCCTGACTACTTATTTATTATGAATTAACTATTTATTGTTGCTATTGATTCCCAACTGGTTGGAACTAGATATTGCTTTCACCTATTGTCGCTTTAGCCCAATCGCTACCTGCCGCGTCACCCACCTCTTCCTGACGTCTCGTTAAACCAAGTAAATGCTCTTTACTTGGTTATTTCTGCTTTTAACTCAATCTTTTGTCATTTATTTTGACGATTTAAGACCCATACCCATTGTTTTCTTTTTTGTCTCTTTACTTCAGTAATGTTGAGGTAATTCACCCACATTTTAGCCGCCACGAGTTGGGTAAAGAAACGCCTGGGCCCCCGAAATATAACGCTGACGGTTTGATTGCTTTATTAAAACCTTGGCTTAAAGAATTTACGGCTCGCGTCGGCATTAAAGTGGAGTCTGGCTTTTTTTTGTTGTTTTCGCTCGGGTGATTAACGAGCGATCCGGCAAACGGCGAGCGAGCGGGATGACAGAAATACGACTCACGGGCCCTTCCCCACCCCCCTTTTGCACTCTCCCGCCCCTTCGGCTGGCGTGAGAATTTTTTTAGCTGTCCCCTATTTTTTCTCACGGAAAGTTCCTGGATAAAAAGTTTGGGTGTTTTGCATACCCTCTTAAATTTGATCAAAAAATTTGAAACATAAGTTTATAATGCAATGGGCTAACATTTCCTAAATCATTTTCAAAACTGGTCATCCTCACAAGGGTCACAGGGAGTGCTGGAGTCTATCTCAAGACAGCTGGACAATCACAGGGCAGAAGGAGATGGACAATCATTAAAAAAATATATATATAAATTTGATAGAGTGTCGAAAATATGACCAGAAAAATGGATGAATATGTATTTCTTAGAAAATATTTACGTGGATCCGCCATCTCCCCCCGGCCAATCGGTTTAAATGATCAAGCAAGCATGATATTCATATTAATAATAAAACTTGTGCTTTAGTGTGAAAATATCTCCAAAATCCAAAATGATGACTCAAATTTCATTTGTTCAAGATGCCAGTAGCCACGCCCACCTGAATCCCGTGTGGGCTAATAGACAGTGTACTAAAATGCAAGCCATATTTAATTGCTTTTATTTTTATTAACACATCAGGGAAGTCTCGAATAAGGAAAACATGCAATATACATTTGTATAATAGTCACAAATGGAAGAATAATATTCATGAGTTGATCTAAAAAATTGTCTTTATTTTTTTTTTCTCGGATTGGATTTTTTTTAAATCATGCAAACTTGAGCAGACCCAAAAAAAATTCTGTAGGCAAATTCTCCTCGTTAATATTGATGGATTTTGGTGATAAAAATAAAGCTTACACAAAATTAGATGACGTCATCTTTGGCCACGAGTGAAGAAAAAGATAAATAACAAAATTTGAAAGTGCTGACACCATATAAATACTTTTTGGCTTTTCTTGGGGTGCTCATTTTCTTCTCGACTTTGTTTGATAAATACTTTTTTTAAAAAAAGTCGAATCTTTGGTTTGCGGTGAGGTGTCCTACCTTTTGTCGTTCGGTTTGGAACAAACCATAGCTGCGGTTAACCTCCACGCCACAAGGGGCGCTGTTTTTAAAAAAGTAATCTCGGCCTTCAAGCTGCTCGTGAACAGACCGATGGGAAATTTTGTGGAATGTAAGTAGTACATTGGTGGAACATCAAGAACAGTTTTTTTCATCGATCAGTACGTGAGGACGATTAAAAAAAAGATTACATAGTTTTAGTCAAGAAATTTTGGAGATTTTTGGAGGAGTTGTCAAATTCCAGCATGTAGAACCTGGAGGTGAATTGAGGGCAAAACAGGTGAAATGTGGGGGGAAAGTACATGACGTGGTAACAGAATGTCAATTTAATTGTATAACATGTAACATAGTTTTATAATAAGTACTTGGATAGAAACATTGATATTTCAGGAGCGCTTTGGTAGAACATCAGGTGAACTTTGGCATAACATTTCAAACTTTGGTTTTAAGTGAACTTTGGTATTAGGTTGGTGGAACCACTTAAGAAGGCTGTCTGAAGCACTCTGGGAGTTGGTGGGTTTTTGCAAGGGTTTGTAGTATGGATGAGCTTTGGTACAACATCAGTAAAATAAGGTAGAATTTCAATTTTGGTTTAGTAGAACCCTGAAAAATGTGTTTGGCACCGCTTTGAGTTCCTCCTATGAGCAGGGAATGAGTTTCTCCGAGAAAACTGGGTACTACATCCGGCATGATGGGAGGGGCTTCTAGTCCACTTCGATGGACTCTCCCGCCACCGATGCTTCGCTGTTGGGTTTACATTCGTTGGGTAGTCTCTGGTGACGGCTCAACTGCGTGGCCTGGGTGAAACTACGATCGCAACGCTCGCATCTAGTCGCCAAAGACACAAAACACAAAGAGTGTCAGTCGCCAAAATGGCAGAAAACCATTAACCGCGATAAGCGAGGGAACACTCTATAGTAATCTAAGTTCATTTAAGTTAAATTTAACGTTAAGTTATGTTACAAGAGCATTGTCGTCCGTAATTTGAACCAATTTTGGGTGTTTTTTCAGAGGGTGAGAACAAATGACTTCGTATTTAGATAATTCTATGCGAAAAATTGATTTGCGATACGAGTAAATTGACATACGAGCACGGTCACGGAACACATTAAGAACATATCTCAGGGTAGTACTGTATACACTAATACCTCGACATAAGAGTACGCCGACATATGAGCAATTTGAGATAAGAGTACAATTTCGAGCAAATATTTATCTTTTTTTCAGTGTTTATTTCTGTTAGTCAGTGCAAATGGCGGAGCTTGTTCGCTAGTACGAGAGTATATACTACTCGTTAGCAATTGGCCGTGCGTTATCCTACTATGAGGACATTTGTGAGCATCATTTGGGGAATATTTTGAAGGGAAGACAAAAGCAAAAGGCCCTCGATGGGTTGCAGCTGAAAGTCAGGGTGGAGGCGGTGTTTTTTCAGAGGTTGGAACAAATTAATTTGTTTTTAGTTCATTTCTATGGGAAACGTTATTTTGAGTTATGAGTAAATCGACATACGAGCTTAGTCCCGGAACGCATGAAGCTCGTATCTGAAGGTATTATTGCATAAAAATAAGTCAACTAAATTGTCAGGAATTGACATTGCTCCATGACATGGACACACACACACACACACACACACACACACACACACACACACACACACGGGTGAAGAGTGTGCTGTCAGGTTTAATGCACCTAGACAGTGCAAAGTGTGTGTGAGGTCAACTGAGCCGTCAGCTGGAATTGCTGCTGTGATCTTTGCTCACACTCACGCGCTGGCGCTCGTCAATAATCTATCAAGCCAGCTGCTGAGGGGAATTCCCATCATGTCACGGCCAATCGAGGAAGCCTTTTAAGTGCGACACGTGTGTGTGTGGATATTATTGATTGCTGAAACAAAAGTCATACGTTAGATTCATGAAATGGTTTTTACTTTATCTCGACCAAGGCGGATCAAAGAAAAAATAACGGGTCTCATAAAAAGGTGATCAAAAGCCATACATTTTCATTTTTTTTTAAATAAACAAACTAAATAAAGCTGTTCTTGTTGACTGATTAAATTTATCGATATCATACGATGAACTGAGTTTTAACCTTATTGTCATTGTTTCACGTGTATTCACATTGGTCGCAATAGTGGCCGGTAGAATACACTACAATAGTTTTGTGCCTTTGATGTTGGTATAATTATTTCTACAGGTTTTCATTTATAGCCATGATATAATCAACATCTGACTGTATATTAAGTGTTATTTCTCTATTGTATTTATTTTAAATAACTATAAGTTATTTTTTCACATCCATACCCCTTATCGCAATCTGATCCCACCTGACCTGATTTTAAAAAATACCATAGTGTCTCGCATATAAGCCCCCCAGCGTAAAAGTTGCACCCTTAAAATTGACTTGAAATTGTTGAAATGTACAATTTCTCACGTATAAGCCGAATCAAAAGCACATGATTAGGGTCAATATCATACCCAGTAATGTTTGTTTTCTTACCGCAAAACAGAAAATGACCAACAAATAGTAAATGTTACTTTGCTGACATCTAGTGGTGAAAAAAAGAGTACAGCAAAGCAGTAAGTCTTGTGCGCATATAAGCGTAAATTTAAACATATAATTTAACCATTTGATTCTAATTCATGCTATTTTGTCTATAATAATGCTTATAAAGGGTGATATATGGGTGTGTGCGTGTAAGTTAAGATTTTCTCGTTACGTTTGTCTAAACCGTGCAACGTAGAGAGTTGAAATTTTTAATGCTGGCCAGAAACAGCTGTCGGATCCTAATAGACAAGTGATTGCATTTCTTCATCTGTGTAAACCCAAGCTTTTATTTGTTAAACACCCATTTTTCAAGAAAGATTTATTTTAGTGGTGCAACAATCATCTTTTGGCTTGTATTGAATAATTAAATTGGATTACTTTCATCCCTCATTTCTTTTATTTGACATTCCCTTTTTTATTCAGGAAAGCTGTTGTCGCTGGTAATTCGTGTAACAGACGCTGATTGATTGACAGTGTCTAACGTGGCGCATCAGCTCGTTAACACAGGACCGTTGCCCTCACCACGACCTGGAAGGGCGCCGTTGATAATTGTGTCTGAGACGCCGCGCCACAGTACCCCGTTCATTAGCGGGCATGCTAACGGCGCCATTAGTGTGGTGCTAACTCGAATTTGACGGGAGAAGCGTGCGGCGGTTGCTAACGAGCCGGCTGGCCCGACAAAGGTTTGCCAATGATGTCCATCATGTATTGACAGAAACGTTGCCTTAAATTAATGTACACCAGTGGCGAGCCGTCAGGGCCTTCAAGGCTTTTTCTGCTGGCCTAAGAAATATCTGAATCATATATTATTATATTTTGTCCATCAATAATGCCAAATTGTCTGTTAGCTTCCTTTCATTGCGTTCCCCCCTAGGTGCACTGCTTCCAGATGTGTTTTCATATTGAAGCATTTAAGCAATCACATTTCAGCCATTATTTGTTACCAGGGCTGACCCTGCCTCAAGGCCTCCACAATCAGTTCTGCAGGCTCTGCTGCATTAAACAAGTGTCGATAAGACTGTTGCTTTAACCAATCAGATTTCGAGTTGGCAACACCACAATGCCTTGTCGCAGGCGTAGGGATACGTCATTGCCTTCTCGCAGGTGTAGGGATACATCATCGCTTTCACCAACTACGATTGGGTAGTGACTAGCCAGATATACCAAACTGTATCTGGAGCTAGCTTCATAAGTAAATATATTGTTGTGTTGATTTCAAGCCATTTTCAAGACGGACTTTGCCAGAAATGTGACAGAACAGGTTTGACTTTTAGAATTAGCTTCGATGGCAATATAAAAGAAGGAAGAAAGGAGGATGGATATTGTATACAGTTAAAAAGGATTTTTGGTGAGGTAAATATGGCTATATTCCTAAATAATATTTAAATTGTGGGCCAAGTTCTGATATCTGAAAAGCTCCAATGTTTGTATTTAATCGCTAAATGCTTATATGAAGTGGATTTTACCCCAATTTCGATTAACTTGTTTAAGACCCTGACTGATGTAGCTTCTTAAAGGGACAGCGCATGTAAATACAAACGGTCGCCGGTCCTTTGGTCGCCCGTTGTCGCCGTCCGGGCGAGCAAAAGACAGCGGCGAAAATACCGCCGACCAATCGACCGCACACACGAGGTTTTATAGCCATAAAATAGTTTTTGAGGGTTGGATTGATTTGATACGTTGAAGGTGCTAAGAGAAAATGCACAGACCGCCACTGATTTACACGGATGCAAATTATTGCCGTGGGTGTGATCTCAGCACACGTGTGTTTACAGGGTGGGGTGTTAGCATTGTTATGTTGAGGCTAACGGTGAAAGACAATGTATTACCCACTTTAGCTTGCTAAGAAAAAACGCAGTGACACTTCAAACATAAAACGCAAAACTTAAAAAGTTTACTACTTTATTATGTACAGAGTGTAAAGCTTACAGTTAGCTGCACACCCGCAAATCCATTGAAAATAAGAGCACGTCAAGATGAATCATTTAGAGTCAAATCAATGCCTTTAATAGGCGGGAAAAAAATGACATAGCTTTCACATATGTCATATTCAAAGCTAAACTAGCTTTCAAATGACATGTTACACATTGCTTAAATATTTTAATATAGTTTTTGTTTTATTTAAGAAAGACCATTTATTGCATTTGAATGGGTGAGTAAGCTGTTCCTTAGTGTTGGGTTTATGCCTGTATTACTATTATACATATGTGTAGTAATTCATTTCTTTGTTAAATCATTAAATCATTCTTCCTATTGTTCGGCTCGAGGTCATAAACAGCCGCCTGGTCCACTCTCACGTGGAGTTCTTATCCAAGGATTGTTTATGCTACATCTCACCCAGTATCGGGCTCTGAGGGCTGTTGATCGAGAGGCAGCAAGGACTCAGGATATCTGCCACTTCCATAACACTTGTGACGCACTTCGGGCTTCTTTATGTAATTGTTAGATGATTGTTAGGTCAAATGAAGGAGTGATTGTTTTTATCCAAATGCCTAAAAGCCGTACGCGAAATACTGCTCGAGAGGATACTATTGAAGACAAGGGGCCTCGATGTATCTTCCCTTAAGATCCTTATCTGTGATCCAATCTATTTAATTAAATGTCAATAATTGAATAAGATGTCTGCCTGCAGTTATCGATAATTACAATGAAGGGTAATTATTGATGAACCTATCATTTAACGACTAATAAAAATTGACTATTATAGCATGTCACATGTGTGCATGTGTATATATATATATTTCAGCAACGCGCTTATATATATTTATTAATGTATAATAATATATCTAATTCATTTATTAATATTTTTATATATTTTTAATTTTTTTAAATGTATTTATTTATTTAGGTCTAAAATTTCTTTCTGTGTCTGTATTCTCACCCTCTTGCTAATGTGATAATGAAATTTCCCGAATACGGGATGAGTAAATGTATCTAATGTAATCTAATCTACAATTGTTGAGACACAATATCGCACGCTAAAATTAAATATCTCGACAGGCCTCATTTCCGAGTTATAACGTCGGGCTTCAAGCCACGAGCTCCAGTTTTAGATTTAATTTTTTGTTTAAATATGGTGGGAAAATGATTTTTTACAGGCAAGCCACAGCAACTGGCAACAAAATGATGCGTGCGTACTCACGGTTACTTACTTGAAGGGCTTCTCCCCGGTGTGCGTGCGTATGTGGTTGTTGAGTGTGGTGGCGCCGGCGAAGGCGCGACCACAGTAGCCGCACTTGAAGGGCCTGTCGCTGGAATGCGTGACCACGTGGTTGCGCAGCTCGGATGGTTGCGAGAAAGACAGCGAGCAGTGGCCACACTGGTACGGCCTTAGGAAAAAAAAGTGTGGAAAAGCAAGTAAAAAGGATGGAGTCATTGTTATCTGGCAACTCGGAAGAGCAGCGCGCCATTGGCCGGTGATATCCCCGTAGCATTGAATGCACCTCGCGTGGAAAATGTTAACACAGCGTTCCCTCGCCATTTCGCGTCGCTATTTTTCTCAATAAATAGGTAATTGCAGTACCCTCATACCTTGAGATAAGAACTTAATGTGTTCCGGGACCGAGCTTGTACATACAATTTACTCGCATCTCAAATCAAATTTCCCATTTAAAATAACAAAATTACTTAAACACATTTGAACTGACATTTAAAGAGACGTACAAAAACACCAGGTTGAAAACTGAACATCCTCACTTGCAGTTTTTAACACAGAAGTCTGTATTGGTGCTCATTTATCAGGTGGTGTTGAATAAGTGCTGGCGTGTGTATTATTTAATAATTTGCGCTTTTCTACGAGGCCACGATCGATCCAGAATACTTCCAGTGATAAATGGAAGGAACTTTTTGATTTATTTATTCAAGCACGGCGGCAAGATTAAGGGACGTTTATTGTATATTACACACTGGTGTGTGGATGTGTGTTTATCTTTCAATGGTCATATGTTGAGTGGGAATATTAGCCTCATAAATGCACACAGATGCCATGAAACTTTTTTTTTTTTTACAAACATTCATATTTATGTATAAGAATGGGTGGCTAAAAATTGGACCCTAACAAACTGTACGTTAATGTTAGCGACAATCGTGAATAGAGTTGGAACAAATTTTTGTTTGGTCAATGGTAGGCAACATCGTTAATTCTGAATCTTGTTCGGGTAGCCTATGGGTATCTGGCAACCCGTACCAAGACAAAAAATCTTGTATAGTTGGCTTTTGTTGAGGGTGAGACATTTGTTGTAAATCTAGAATGATGTGAAGTGTATCTAGTGTGTTTATGTATGCAAAGTATGTGTTGCTACGATGACACACGGGTGTGTTTGAGAGCAGGGCCAATAAATCAGCTCTCACACTTCATCAATACCCAATCAACCATTTCAACACACACACACACACACACACACAAACACACACACACACATAAACAACAGTTTTATCTTCCCGCCATCATCTTACATTGATGAAAACACAACATGGTCACAGGACAACCTTAGTTGTACTACTTTGGGTAAGTCCTGGATCCAATCACCATCAGTGTTTTAGCCTGGAATTCCATTTAAGGTCCCGAAACGTAAAGTCGTTGCTACTTGAACGACTTTCCAAGTAAATGTGTCCAATGTTTGTTTATCTGGGTTCTGCTGTTGGAGCCAAAATGTTCCTATTGACATTTTGCCCATCAGCAGAAACTTTTTCATTTGGCCCCACCCACCTGTCACTGTGACAACCACAATTTCTCCGCCACCGATACTGATTTAGGCAGAACACGACTCACGAAGAGAAGTAAAAAAAAATATCCGACAGTTCATTACACGGTAATAAAAATGCGTACCATATTTTCTCGCATATAAGCCGTGTTTGTAACTCAATAAAATGATGACTGAATCAACAGTATGCGCATAAGACTTACGGCATTGCTATACTCCTTCACCAGTAGATGTCGGCAAATTAAAATGTACCATTCGTTGGTTATATTCAGTTTTGTAGTAAGAAAACAACTATTACTGGATGAATTAATTATTTATAATATTCAGCCTAATAGTGCTTTTGATTCATAAAGTATCTCAGAAATATCACATGCGATGATTGTTCTCAAGATTTTCCCTTCAAAGTGACACATTTGTACACCCTATAATAAGCATGATGGTGAAGATAGTGAATCAGGGGGAGGCTTTTATGCGAGAAATGGTCATAATCAACGGTTTTAAGGCAATTTTACCGGTGCAGATTATATACCGGGGCAGCGTATATGGGAAAAATGGTAAAATTCAAGAATTTTAAGGCAATTTTACGGTTACGGCTTATATGCGGGGCGTCTTATATGCGAGAAAATAAAGCGTGTATGTATTCGTAACTACTAAAGCGGAATCATCAGTAGTTGTGGTCTGTTATCTAGTAACAGGGTTGGTGAACTGACCTGTCAGGGTTCTGTGGGCAGACGTGCATCTGGAGCAAAATCCTTTGCGTGAAGGTCTTGAAGCATTGTCCGCACTTCCACAAATGCCAGTCGCTAAACTCGCTGTTAAGCTGGCTGGTGGACGTGGGACTAGCCAGAACTCTTTGATTCTTGGAGGACAGCTGGCCGAAGGACGACTCGGACGAGGAGAACGGCGACACGCTCTTGTCAAGTGTGGAGAAACCTCTGCCGCACACTGCCTGAGGAAACACCATGGAGCGCACGGACGCCGACAGAGACGCCGCCATGGAACACGCTTTGCCGCTCTTGCCGAAGGATTGTTGTTGTAGTAAGGAATCCTGCCGAGACATCACCTCCGACACGGAGGTGGGGACGTTCACTGTGAAAGGACAGAAACGATATCTTAATTTGAACCAAATTCTAGCGGATTTTCTTACGAGCTTTACGTTCTGTATCTAGTCCCAGCGAGGACTTCGACGCCAGCCGAAACCTTCAACACGAGTCGTGGATGGTTCGCTAACTTGGAAAAACGAACTGGGGATAAACTCATTTGTGAGGCACGGAGAAGCAGCTAGTTTCGACTGCAAAGCTGTGGCGCAATACTTTAACACCTCCTTAGTTATAGCTCAACAAGGTTACATCCATTTTTAAGTGTGTGTATAGTAAGCAAAGTTCAGTAAATTTAAATTTATGTTGACAGTTTTAGTGTGAAATAATGTGTTAATAATTTCACACCCAGACTCTGAAAAACAATGATAAAAAAACTACGATTTATAATCTGAAAAATACGGAACTGTACAATGGTATCTCGAGATACGATCTTAATTCATTTCGGGACTGACGATTTACTCGTAACTCAAATGAATGTTTCCCATAGGAATGAACTAAAAACAAATTAATTAGTTCCAATCATCTGAAAAAAACCCATCAGAAACAGGATATTGGATTGGAAACACGTTTTTAATTCTTCTAATTCGCCATCTATTAACTACTACAACTAGTGGTTGGAGACTTATTGCATGGCAACGCGCTTGTAACATAAGCAAATTTAAATGAACTTGGATAACGATGCAGACACACTCAAAAAAATGTAATCTGACTTCTCACTAATCTTAATTCAAATTTTTGTTTAAATTTTTAAACCTTTCCTCTCCCGGGTTGGCTCTATTTGCCCGGCCTCGACCCTGACTTTCAAATGCAACCTATCGAGGTTTTTTTTTTTTGTCTTCCCTTCAAAATATTCCCAAAATGATGCACACAAATGTTTTCACGACCACTTGCCAACGAGAAGTGGCACACGGTCTACTTGCCGAAAGACATTTAGCCGACTAACATCTGGCCGAGGGCCAACTCGCTGAAGGGGCATCTGGCCGAACGTAGAATTAGCCGGACGACTAATTAGCCAACCGACTATCCAGCCGATGGACATTGTGCCGACGCGCTCGTCCCGTGTGTGTGCAAGTTTTTAAACTTCGGCCCGTGGGCCATATACGGCCCGGCCGGTTACTGATAGCAATATTCATTTAGAATAACAAGTTACAGATAACAGCATTCAATTTTAGAATAGCAAGTTACAGAAAAGAACATCCATTTAGAATAACAAGGGCATTTATTCACGGCCAAACATAACAGTAAGTACTATACTGACAGAAAAAAAGTAGTTATAACAGTAGATACTGTAATTTACACCAGCATAGGAAACATTGAGCTTAATCTTTGAATCATTGAAATCATTTTGAATATATATTGCCTAAAATAATGGGAAATTGTTCTTGCAAACTGTGGAGTTCAGAAGAATAAAAATGAAAGATATTTCCCCATCAATTTCTTTGCACATCTCGAGATGTACTGCCACCAGCTGGACATATTTCTAAATACAATTACGTAGTGCAATGAGCTGGCCTTTTTATTCAATATTCTTATATAATGTACACATACACGCTCTTGCTAAGTGAGAAAAAAGATTGGAAGACTTACTAAAAGACAGACTAGGGGGATAGAGAACAATACCTTAAAATGCCATGGAAGACACTTCTAGTGATGTGTATAATATGTTAATTTTAAATAATTTCCCAATATTTTAGGCAATATGTTTTCAAACTGATTTCAATGATTCAAAGATTAATCTGTGTTTTCTATGATGGTGTACATTACGGTATCTACTGTAATAACTATTTTCTTCTGTAATTATAGAACCTACTGTTATGACTACTTTGTTTGGCCGTGAATAAATGCCCTTGTTAATTTAAATGAATGTTGTTATCTGTAACTTGTTATTCTAAATGAATGTTATTATCAGTAACTTTTTATTCTAAATGAATGTTTTTATCTGTAACTTGTTATTCTAAAAGAATGTTGTTATCTGTAACTTGTTATTCTAAATGAATGTTGTTATCAGTAAAGGGCCATATATGGCCCGCGGGCCAAGGTTGAAAAACATGTACACACACGACCGGGGGCGGGGCGAGCGCGTCGGCAAAATGTCCTTCGTCGGTCGGCTAATTAGTCGTTCGGCTATTTCTACGTTCAGCCAGATGCCCCCTCGGCGAGTTGGCCCCCGGCTAGATGTCAGTCGGCTAAATGTCTTTCGGCAAGTAGACCGGCCACGATGAGAAGTAGTACTCCACTCGTATTAGCAAATAAGCTCCGCCATTCGCACTAACTGATGGGGGAAAAAAACAGAAAAAATGAAACACTTCGCCCAGTGCTTGTAGAGACATGACACGAGGGAGTTGCAACGGGAAAAACATGATGTTCTTATGGGTAGCCTCGCGCACCGGCAGTATGTCCGTATAATTAAAATATAAAAAACAAAATTTGTCTCGTATGTCAAGATAAATATTTGCTCACCCTTTCCAACTCTTTCCAAATGATACATAAACACAGCAAAATAACTCACAGTTTTCATCCTGAGCGACGCACTGCAGCGGAACTCCAAAGAAGGATGTGTACGAGTCGTTGTACCACACCAGAAGCTCGCTTCCGCGTGGGATGTCTAGGCACGCCCGGTAGAAGATGCTTGACCTAAAACACACATGAAAAAACCCTTGAAGACTTGATAATTTTTGTCTGGTGACAATTATTGCAGCTCAGCCGAGTTCATTTAAATCGATTTTGCATTAGTTCAGTCATTCTTCCACCTAGCCTAGCCAAGTTTAGCTCGCAAGTGACAAACAATTGGGCTTTTTTTCCGGTCACTTAAGTGGGAAATGCGTCTTATGAATAAACATCCCCAAATTATTGAGTCATGTAAGTACAGTAATTCCTTGATTACCGCGGTTAATGTAGATTTATTACCTATTTATTTATGTCAAAATGTCTTTTTCTGTCTGTATTCTCATCCTCTTGCTACTGTGACAATGAAATTTCCCAAATACGGGATGAATAAGGTTATCTAATCTATTCTAATTTTTATGAACTTACAAAAAAATATGTAATAAAAAAATCCCCAGAAAAAAAATCTCCGATGTAGTTGATAGTTGAAACCGCGATATTCAAGGGATTACTGTAATGTATAGAATTCAAGAATGTGGGAGACCCTGCCCCTTCTGCAAGGCAAGGGGTGTGTCTTTTTTTTAATACCTGACCGCCAGATGAAGTGCTTTGATATGCGCGACACCACTGGCCTGTCTCGATTAAGCCCTCCCTGCCACTTTCCCTCTGGTTTTCTTTTCGTGTTATCTGGAGTGAGGTCATGGCTGTGTCTGATTTATGGGTCGGCGTCTCCTGACCGAATTCTCCTGTTGACTCCGCCCCTCTCTGCCGCCCTAAGCGCAAATCGAAGACCTTGACACGGTATGAGGGTGCTTGTACCTGTACTGAACGACCATCATGTTCTGCTCTCCGCAGTGTCGAGCGCATCGGATGTATCTCATCCAGCTGGACTTAACCGGATCGTTCCCATCAAGAAAGTGACACAACGTTCCCTCCGAGTCGTAGATCTGAAACACATCGATGGGGTTCAAAAAGGTTCCCTTTAAAGCTCGTAAATTCATATAATTGAAAAAAAGTCATTTTTACACTACATATCAAGTTGGTAGTGTAGCCATTAACTGCTTGACACTTGTTTAAACACGGTTCACACTAAGTGGGTATTTTTTTCCGCACTGTACGGCGCTGCTTCATTGAATGGTCTATCTTAAAATAGTTTTCATATAAAAAAGCCCACCGGATTAAGACATAGCAGTAGTAGTGGGTTGTGTTATAGAGTCACTCGATGAAGCTGTGGTAGTAGTAATAGTAGCAGTGGTTAGGCGTTGTGTTATGTACATTAACTAGATATATTTGTAGTAGGAGTAGTGGTAGTGATAGTAGTAATGGTTATGGGGGTTGTTGTACATCCACGAGATGAAGTTGTAGTAGTGATAGTAGTAGTGGTTAGGGGTTGTGTGATATATCAACTAGATACACCTGGAGTAGGAGTGGTTATAGTAGCAGTGGTTAGGGGTTGGGTTATACATCAACTATTTGAAGCTGTAGTAGTAGTACTAGTAGGATTAATAGTAGTTGGTTTTGGTGGGTGGGGGTGGGGGGTGGTGGGGGGTGTTATACAGCCAATAAATGCAGCCATATTAGTAACAGTAGTAGTGGTTATGGGTTGGTTGATATTTCAACTAGATGGAGCTGTAGCAGGAGTAGTAGTAGTAGGTGTTCGGGGGGTGTTACACAGCCACTAGATTAAGCATTAATAGTAGCAGTGGTTAGGGGCTGTGTTATACATAGACTATATGGAGCTGAAGTAGTACTTGTAGTAGGTGATGGGGGGTTTCATACAGCGCCTAAACAAAGCCGTAGGAGTAACAGTAGTAGTGGTTAGGGGTTGTGTTATATATCAACTAGATTTGAGCTGTAGTAGTAGTAGTAGTAGTAATAGTTGTAGTGGTTAGGGTTTATTTTATACATCCAGTAGATGAAGCTGTAGTAATAAAAGTAATAGTGGTTAGGGCAGGGGTGGGCAAGCTGGCCCTTGAGGGCCACTGTAAGTGCAGGTTTTTGATTTGTTAACCAATGAGATTTCTGCAGAAAACAAGAAGCACCTGACTGCAATCCCCTGATTGCACTTGAAGGACACAAGATGGGTGAAAAGGTGTCCTCTTTGTGGGTTGGAAGGAAATCCTGCACTCACTTTGTGGAATAGTTTGCCTACCCCTGGGTGCAATGTTCTCTCTAATTTTTCATTTGTCAGAGCAGAAAGACAACCGCTCTGAGCACACGGAGTACCAGTGTGAGCAACATCATCATTGTTCGCTATGGGCACACACCAGTAGAACATCTGCCATGAGCATGTGCAGGTCGGGGTACCTTGCTTGCTACATTTTTGATTGTGAAAAGGCGGACGGGTGAGAGGGGAATGCACGTGCGCATATCATGCTTGACAATATTAGCAATTGACAAAGCGATTATCCTCTGCTACATCGTACACAATTTGAAATGATCAAAAAATATATACCTTGACAGCTTTGTGTCTATTAGCCATAAAGGATCTAGTCCTAATAAAATATAATGATTCATATCTGTGGATAAAATATCTAAATAAATGTCACTGGAATCTACACAAATCTGATTTCAAGTTGACCTCATTTTATTCACGTCTGTCCTTCTGACTTCTCATTCTGCTTCAAATGACTTCTGTGTCCCACGAGATAGTCAAGCGTCCATTTATGTGCAATATTTTCCCCACAACTTTAGCTTCACTGTATGTTTTGCAAAGAACTTTCTTTTGATTTTGATTTGATTTATTTCATAAGAGACAGCACATATTCATGAACATACACATGTAAATATGTACGATTCCATCTCTATTCCAGCGCGTAAATTGAAGACAAACCATGACATTTTACCACACACGCACACACACACGCAGAAACACGCATAGACGCACACTTGGCAAAGTTTTCAACAATTGTCCCCCAATTTCACTGCTTGTTCTTCTATTTGCTCCGACAGCCATTCCATCTTAGAAGAATCGCATTTATTCTTTACTTTGACGCTATATGCTAACCGGAGAAATGAACTCATGCCACAGAAGTAAACACGGCTGCACACGGTGTTTGTCAGTTTTATCCGAAATTACCTTTTGTAGTCGTTTGTCGGTCGGTGACAGGCTGCCACTTTGAGTTGCGACGCAAAATGGCACAAAAAAAATGTAGTCTTTTTTTTTTTTTTTTTTTTTTTTTACAATTCAGGTTGGCGTAAGCATTCAATTTAATTTAATTCTATTTGATTTTGTGCACTGCATATGTTTGCCGAGCCAAATCTGGCCCACCGCATCATTCAATGTAGCTCGAGAAAGTATATCATGAATGCCGGCTTTCTGTTTTAGGATCAAATTCCAATGACTATGTGTATATTACATTTCCTCATTTTCCCATTTTTAAATCAATAATTTCAATTTTGTAATCCATTTTTTTGTTCAAATAGCGTTTTTTTAAATCTAAAAAATAAATATATATTTTCTGTTTTCCATTTTAATATTGAACATGATAAAAAAAATATTTTGTTTCCTTTTGAAATGAAAGACGTTTTTTCTTACCAAGACAAAAAAGTTCAAATAAACATTGTTATTAAAAAATGAATATCTAGGGCTTTTGATCCATTTATTTTAATCTGATTTTAATATATATATATATATATATATATATATATATATATATATATATATATATATATATATATATATATATATATATATATATATATATATATATATATATATATATATATATATATATATATATATATATATATATATATATATATATATATATATATATATATATATATATATATATATATATATATATATATAATTCATCCCGTATTCGGGAAATTCTGTTACAGTAGTAAGAGGGTGTGGATGCAGAAATAGGAAAGACATTTTAGACATAAATAGATAGGTAATAAGTAAGTTAATAAATACATACATGAATAAATATATAAATAAATAAGCGTGTTGCTGAAATATATGGAGTTGACGTTAATGCGGCCCATGAACCAACTCAAGTTTAACACCCTTGATCTAGAGATGGAGCTGTCGCAGGAGTAGTAGTAATAGTAGTAGTGGTCAGGTGGTGTTATACATCCAGTAGATGAAGCTGTAGTAGTGATAGCGGTAGTGGTTAGGCGTTGTGTTAAGTACATAAACTAGATATAGGCAATATTGACCCATATATAAGGCACACTGCCTCCTTTTGTGAAAAGTCTTTGTTGCGCCTTGTCATTTGGAAAATACTGTATGTTCATTTTGAATTTAAATATTAAAAGACAGTCTTTAATTATATATAATTCTTAAAAATTGTTCTAGTCGTCCGCAAGATTTGATTAAGACATAAGACCACAAATTAACGGAGTAAGAGGTGGGCGGGAGACGCGTCCAGTGTTTAATGATTACATGGACAAAAGAAATCTGCATTTTCAATCTGATTCACACCATCTGGCGGTGCACCATATTTGTATCCAAAGTTTTCTATGAAAACTGCTCACTGTTTTAGAAGTGTTCTTCCCCTCGCGCACACACACACACACACACCAAACTTTAGAATGACTTCCCCGATTTTAGGATGCAAACAAGTGCATTCCATGTTTTCAACACTCTCTTCGACTCACTACATTATCCTTGTTTGACTTCAAAGACCGCACACACGTCCCATTTACAAGCTCTTAACGTGACAGTATCGGCCTACGCACGAGTGGACGTTAAGTGCGTTTATCGTTGGGCGTCAGGCTGACAAAAGCTACTAACGCAGTCATGGCTATTCAAATGTGACGTGCACACTTACTGTATCCACTTTGCGATAAACACCCGTCACACAATCGTTGATAAAACCACTTGGCGCTTACATGCCAGAGCCTCAAAGATATCTAACACTTTTTTTATCTTGCGAAGACTAGCACCACCTAACGTCGCATAGCACTGGGGTGACGGTGCAGTGCTGCTGTTGTTGTTGTTCTTGTCGAGTCAAAATGGTGTAAAAGTGTTTGTGAGAGAAGATCAATGGTACCACGCTTGGGTTGTACACAAAATCAATCAAAGGCACTAATTCTGCCGTTATCTGCTCTCTTCATCACAACTCCTCTACATCACACCACTCATCCACCCTTCGTGGCTTTCCAGATCACTTCTGGTGACACTTTGTCATCTCCCAATCCAGGAAATCTGCATTTCAATCTGATTCACACCATCTGGCGGTGCACCATATTTGTATCCAAAGTCACATTGTATTTACCGTATTTTTAGCATATAGACCGCCTCCGCGTGTAAGCCGTACCCTTAAATGACATTAAAATGGTGGATTTTTACATTTTCTCGCGTATAAGCCGCCCCCTGAATTAAAATGTTCACCTCCATATTCATGGTTTTAGAATGGAGTAAATGTGTTGCTTTGAAGGGAAAATCATTGCACGTGTTATTTCTGAGATAATGTATGAATTGAAAGGATCGTCTAATGGATAGCACCTAATTTTGATCAACCACTAACACAAATGTTCATATCTGGTTGTCAATGAGTTCAAACTGATTTCACACCACATATGACAAGACCGTGCACTGTAAACTGATCCAGCATGGACAGTTAAAAAAAAAAT
>NC_135527.1:1882440-1897440 GCF_051989575.1 Stigmatopora nigra
AACGTTGTGTTTTATGATGTCAACATTATTTTTTCTTTATCGTTTTATCCATTTATCCTTTCTCTATTTTGAAATAAATGACCAAATCTGACGCATTCGCTTGGAATGACGCCGTGACGTCACGACGCCATTTTGTCGAGACATCACGACGCCATTTTCTCGAGACGTCACGACGCCATTTTGTCGTGACGTCAATGCGCCGTGGCGACGTCAACATGCAGCTTCGTGCATGTTTTATTTTTACATGCTGTTCCCTTGATTCAGTCATTTTTTTTGTCCGACAAAAGCGGCTCATATGCGAGTAAAATCATCTTGTATTAGGCGCCATACGGTACTTTTAGTTGGGTACCCCTACGACTAATAAAAAGATCTTTACCTCCCACAAGTGCCGTGTGTTCCTGGCAGCTCCGCAGCGGACCTTGTCCAGCATGAGGGGGGTGCCCTGGAAGGGTCCAATCCAGGTGCCTTGGGGGATTCTCTGGGCGGCACAGATTCCGTAGCCGAGGCCGGGAAGCGTGCTGGTGCACAGACACACCTAAACAGGATAGAGGTTAACGAGTTTCCAGTGGGTCAAGACATAAAACTGGGGGTGCTCACCTCTCGGGGAAGATCTCTAAGCCAGTCGGGAACATCGGGGAGGGTGACAGGTGCCGGGGTGGCGCTGCTGGTGCCCACCAACCTGCGCAGGGAGTGAAGCGGTCCATGCATTGGACATTCGCCATTGCGGTTGTCCGCACACATGTCGCAGCCTGGAAGGAAACGTTTCAAATTAGCGGGAATAGCTTCTGGGTTAGCGTCGTCCTTTCGAGTAAAGCATGTTTGTTTCCTTTGCTGATTTGAAATCTTTCCTGCGCCACGGGGTGAGAAGTGTCGGTCGCCGCGCCGTCGTGTGATGAAGTGTGACACTAATTGAGGTCAATCATTGACGCGCTGATGATTATCTTGACTCCGAAATTCCCAGCAGGAAGTCTCGCTTGTTTTTGCTGGCGTTTTTTTTTTCTTCCAAAATTGAAATAATCGGCAGCGCGGGAAGAGTGACGCCCACTGACGGATGAAGTCATGAAGTGCGCAGCGACTGACTTGTTAATGCTCCGATAAACGGGAAGAATGTCAAACAAACATTCCTACTTTGGGAAAGTTGACGCATTCCAAATGGGATCTCACGATCATCAAGCTTGTTCCGCCTAGCAACAACATCGGTTTCTGCAACATGACGCCAAATAAAAATATAGAACACATTGTTGATAATTGATGACGCATTGTGGTAATTTTAGTTCTTAAAAAAAATAATGGAAGAAATATTATTTGAATGTTAATTAAGGTATTTGTTTTACAATGATTTGAAAGTCATTTTATTGAAGATTTTTTTCTCTTGAGTAATTTGCTTTTATAGATTGAAAATGACTTAAATGTATCTTAAAAATTACATTTGACCTTTACTGATGCATTTTTATTTTTACTTTTTATATTTACTTTTATTGGTGATCGTTAAATTACATTGATGTGTTAAAAAGAAAGTAAGTTTGATCTTTAATAAATCTTAAATTTTTGCTTCATAAGCTATTTAATGACAATAAAATACCTGCTTGTGATTTATATTTAAAGATTATTACATTTGTTGTTATAAACAACATTTCCTGGTATAGTGTTATAATTGTAATAACTAAAGAACAAAAATGTTTCCCTAAATATGCTATGTTCAATTTAATAACATGAACGTGTTCATTTTTTAACGTTGAAAACTATTTGGATTCATTTTAAAACGGAATTTGTATTTCCAATCAAGAATTAGATTTACTCTAACTCTTGTAAATTTTAAACTATAAGCCACACCCACTTTAATTGTTCATGTATATAAGCCGCACTGGTTTACAAGCCGTGAGTATTCACACTGCATTCTGGGATATTTACATCAAAAGAAAAAGGAGCTCATTAGCCTGTAAATATCCATAAATTATATGCACTTAATTATGGATCTACCTATTAATTTTTCTTCCTCAAGAATGGGTTACATTTGTTGATAATGTAATTGTATAAAATAATACAATAAAAATACAAAATATCAGTCCATGTGCTTGATTACTAATTGGCCAATGAAGTAAAGAAAAAAAAGTCAACAAAACACTGCAAATTTGATTCACTTGTGTTGTTGTCAAATGAATGAAATAATCTAAATATTTTACAGCATTCCATTTTCTCCGAGCATAATAACTATTTTGAAGCAATATCGATAATATATAAACCAACCATTTAAAAAGGCCCGTTAAAGTGAGTGTTTATTCTCTACCTCCTTTTATGCTATTTATTTCCGTAAAAGTATCAATTCCAAACGTACAGCCTTAAGTCATGTGATCTAACCATTTTACTTCAAAACTGTGTTTATGCGAGCGACTGCTTTATTTACACACTAAACACTTGATTTTCCCTTACACACAAACGCACACACACTTCCGCGTGCCCCCCGGGGACCTCCATATGGTTGTGTTGGGATGATAAATAGCGTTCCGCTGGATCGATCGGTGGCCCCCCTTTTCCACATACACACACTTTCCGTCCCCCTTCCTCAACCTACAAGCGACCCTCCATAACCCCCCCCCCCCCCCCCCCCCCAACGCAAAACTATATGCAGCAATTAATTCCCGCTTGTCCCGCCATCCCTCATCAGGCCTGCCGGCGCATATCGATGCAGATTACTGCTGATGAACCGTTTTATCACACACACACACACACAAACTAACACTAACACGCACACACGCGTCTTCATCACGTCACTTTCGTGACAGCTTGTGAAGACAAGACAAACATGACGAAGAATATATGTTCGAAATGTTCCCGTGAAATAATGAATTTACGTGGAAAATGTTGCCGGGAAAATGCGGGTGTGTGCTGTACTTTTTTTTTACATTGCAATATAATATGAAGTGTATTCAAAGTGTTTTTTATTAACACATTTCTTTATGAATAACGAAGCAGTGGTCACGTTCAATGACGCATTAAGTGCAGATTATTCACTTTGCCGATCGATCATTTGAAAGTGAAATCTGAGTGATAATCAATCACAGCTTGAGGGTTGCTGACCTCCGTTGTCACACGTTGGGAAATAAATCAACATTTGAGAAATATGCTTTTTTTCCCGTTGTTGAAGATCATTTTGAATGCTAATTGTAGATTAAATAATTACATATGTTGATTAATATTATGAAATAAATCAAACTCTTTCTCGCTATTTTTCTGTATTTTTAATGCTAAACTATTTTGACAATTATGTATCGAGGTCATACTCATAAAAACTCAGCTCAGAAATACTAGGAATTGTGGGTTTTTGAAATTTTGACCGTGAAAAAAAGGGATTATTCTCAAATAAAATTGAAAAGCCTAGGATTTAATGAATAAAATCATTAGCAATCAAAATACATTAGATAACGGAACTGAAATTAAGAATGTGTGTGTGTGTGTGTGTGTGAGAGGCTTCATACGGTTGTTGACGTCGGCGTTGTGGTTGTTGATGGGTATGATCTCCATCCTCTGTTGTCCGTACAGGAAGTAGTCCAACTCCTCGGCGGTCAGCTTCATCCTGCCCCCCGCCTGGGCGGCCCCGGCGCCCCTCCCGCCGTCCTCGCCGCTGCCGCTCCTGACGCTGGACGACGACACCACCCCGACGCCCCCGCAGCTCTGCTCCTTCACCTGTGGGAGGTGTCCCGCCGCGGTGCTGTCTACGGGGGCGACCGTCGCCCCTGCCGCGTCTCCCGCGGGGCCCGCCAGGGCCTGCCCGTAGAGCGTCGCGTGTTGGCCGAGCTGGGCTGCCACGGCGGGCGCCAAGACGGCGACCCCCGTGGAGGAGGTGCAAAGCGGGGTGCCTGAAGGCGACGGGAGGGGGGGCTTTAGCGGCGTGTGGGGGAAAAGCTGCTGCCAATGATGCAGGTAGGACGACGCATCCACTTTGAGGAAGGCCGACGCGGCCGCCGCCGCTGCCGATGCCTCGCCCGGCTTCAGCATGGCGCCGCGTCGTCTGCACAGGGGACGTGGCAGCTGTCAATCATCTGCGTCACACAGACATATTCACTAAATCCAAGATTTCAAATCCATGATGTCCTCATTTATTTGACGAATGTACGACAGTCAATTGAATTTTACAATGTCATATTTTGCGTAAAAATATGTACGATTTAAAATAACAGTGAGATAGAGTCAAAAAAAGGTGCACACGCATGTACGTATATACACTGGAAAATAGATATGTTGTATTTGAAAGAAATGGGAATATAAAAAGGAAAGAAAAATGAAATTTACATTAAAAATGGTACAAATGTGGCATTGTGATTCTATTAAGCATAACAAACGACGTGATGTGTATTCAATGTGATTAAAATAGAATTATTAAATCAACATTTTGGAGGTATACATTATATTATATAAAAATTTAACAGCAAACAATGTGGAGAGATCACATCAAAAACCTTTCCAAAAGCCATACAATACCGCGGCCATTTACCAAAATGTATGAAATAATCTAAAAAGAATTTAAAATTGTTGCATTCAAAGACCAACCTTTTTCTGTCAACGAGGGAAAGCACTTAATACACTAAAGTGTATCGAGATATTTGAAAAATGACATCACTTACACACTTGCAAAGTTCCCATATGGAAAACAAAAAAAAAGAGAAAAAAACGTGCGCAACTTTTAAAGAAAAAAATCTAAGAGTGTCAAAGGTGTCCTAATAAGAAGGAAAAAGATGATGAACTTACTGGCGCGTTGAGGCTGCGGGTGTGTGTCCGGCCGAGGAGCGCTGACGTCCCAACTCGATTCTTCTTCATGGAGAAACACGCTTCTGCTCACTCGCTCGCTAGCCGGTCCGCTCACTCTCTTTCTCCCGCTCGCCGACCCCCGAAGAAGAGGAAGAGGAGGGGGAAGATGATGATGATGTGTCACAGGCATCTCTGCGGGCCCCTAAAACCCCCCCAACCCCCCCAGAAAAACAGCACGTGACAGTGAGAGTGTCCGCCCTTCCTCAGACCTTCGACACCCTCGTGTGAACTTTGAACTTACTTCATAGCGGCGGCCTACAAATACAATTTACTGCATTTCCCCGCATATAAGCTGTATTTGTAACTTAAAAAAATGATGATCTTCACGCGCACCAGACTTACAGCGTTGCTAGAATCTTTTTCATCAGTAGATGTCAGCAAATTAATATTTACTTTTGTTGGTTATTTTCTGTTTTGCAGTAAGAAAACAACCATTATTGAATGAATTAATTCCTTATGATAGTGAGACTAATAATGTAATTTAAATTAATAAAGTATCACAAACCACAAATATTACGAGTAATGATTTTTCTTAAGATTATCCCTTCAAAGTAACATTTGGTCTCCTATTAAAATAATGAATATAGAGGTGAAAATTGTGATTTGGGGCGGGTTATTCGCGAGAATTTTTTTAATTCAACGATTGTAAGGCAATTTAGGGGGCCGGCTTATACACGGGGTGGCTTATACGTGAGAAAATACGATAAGACGTTCCCTTAAAATCGCCTTAAAACGGTTCAATTTCTCTTGTACAAGGCGCCCCAGATTGACAATTTTCACCTCCATAGTCATGATTTAAATATTACGTCTTTTTTACGACAAATACGGCATAAATGTGAGAAATTACCCTAGGTGTCATGTTTTATGATGACGTTCAAATTAAGATGATTGACATATATAGAGTTTGGTTTTAATAATCAATAAAAAAAATGTGCAGAGTCGTTTCTTCTCCCTGACTTGGGTGCGGGCTGTTCGGTTCGGTGGCGGTGTGATTGGGAGGGGTGCCCTGCGATTGGCTGGGTGGCCCCTGCCTGCTGCTGCTGGTTAGCTGGGAAAGCTTTCAACACTCTCGTGTATGCATAATAATTAGACATAGGCATTGTCGTCATTATTGACTTGACAAAAAGCCTAGTAGTCATCATACCCTCAGCTGCGTATGACGAAATTGTACAGTGCTTCTCCACAGGTCCGCCATCTCAGCAGGCAAGACCCCTTAACTGACATATTCAGACTTGTTAGCACTCCGCCACGATGGAAACATCGCATCACCTCTTGAGCGCCATCAATCCGGCGACTGCAAGTTGCCTCACCGATGCGAACAAGAATAAAATGTATCACTTACCTCTCACTGTCTTCTTACTTACCCTCCCTCAGTTCGCCTGTAGAAGGCAGATCCACGCCAAAAATTGTGGGTAATGGATTGGGCGTTTGTCAAAAAGATACTCGGAAGCGGGGTTTGGAGTGGTTGTTGTCGTAGCTTAGCTGCAATGGCCGCCCGGCATCCGCTCTTTTGCTTCCTTTCTCTTCGCCGTCTACGGCGTACTTTGGGTGGGTTGGATATCCTCGGAGATCTCGGAGGTCTCTTGGGGATATCGAAGGTCAGTTTGTAGTAAGTCATGAAATTGGGTGTCTTGCCTTTCAACGAACGAACTGGGGAGCAATGAGCCGCTGCGCCCGAGCGCGCCGCCATCTTGAACTCTCTTTACAAATGCATAATGTCCATAAAGGCATAATGAATGATAATAATTGAAATTAAATAAATACTTGTATTAATCAAAATATAAAAATAAATATTTAGTGTTTGTAAATATATATTTTTAATCCAAAACACAGAATATTTAACTTTTGTTTTTTCGTACGAAAATCTGAAAATGTGTGACGAGAAGGAGAGAAAATCCGATATACTCGCACTTGGTTGGCTAAATAAGTCCCTGAAATGTCCGACTGCATCTTTTTGGAAAACTTTCCACAAATATTGGCTTTTATTGATGTTTTTCTCCTCTATAAAACATAAAAAAATGAAATTCAGGGTTTTTCAAAGTGTTAAACAAGATTCTTTCTGCTGGGATGTGCACTTAATCAAAAGCTTGTCTTGCACTTCAATAATCGCTCAGGTACGCAAAAATAACACACCCGTTTTCTATAGTGTTTCTTTTTTCCCTTCTCAATTGAAATAGAATTTTCTATTTTAAATCAATACAAAAAGTACGAATAAATATGATTGTAAATCTTAATAAACATTTGTCTTGTTTAAAATAATCATATACTTGAAGAATTAAAATAAGTATTTAAGAACATTTTTATATTTCAAAGAAAAATGACCAAAATCATCACAGTAAATCTACCTTAAAAGTCAAACTAAGAATTAAAAACATGTTTGTCACAAAAAAAGAGTCGAAAACTATTTCCACATTCCTACAAAAAAATAGAAATATTTTGTAATGGTTTACGACACCCACACACATGTATTTTGGTGAATTTGGCAGCTGTTTTTGGTATGGTAAGAACAACTTAAAAAAAAAAGAAACAAGGAAAGATGTCAATGTGTTTCTGTCCAATCATTTCACATTGTTAGGGTCAATATCAAAAGGAAGTTAATACAAATTATCAAATTATTGTGTTTGAAAAATGAAATATGTCTCTCTTGATGACAAGCTGATCCTTTTTACTGACAAATTAAAATTTCACAATCTTGGAAATTTTCTATGTTTTCTGTTGTGTTTCATTAAAAGGCAGGTTATTTTCCTCCAGGCACATAAGTGGGCAGCTCAGGGTCCCTAATGTCAACTTCTTGGAATTCATAAGGCAGCTGATGACTCACTCTCTGACCAGAGTATCAGTGTAAATGAGGTGCCCCAGCGCTATCAACGAACACTGCTAAGCTAATTTGCTAATAGTTTTATCAGTTAATCTTTTTACCACTTAGAAATAAATGACCGTATCGGCCGCATTTCTTTACGTTATGGCGTGTTGTCTTTGCCACCTTGCAGTTTCGCGCATCTCGTCTTTTTATGCGCATATAAGCCATACCCTCGATCCAGTCATCATTTTTTTGGTCCGACAAATGCGGCTTATATGCGAGTAACTACAGTAAATGCAACAATTAGTGAAACACATTGACTTATAAAACACACTACCACCCTCTAGAGCAGTGGTCTCAAACCGGTTCCACATAGGGCCGAAGTGGGTCCTGGTTTTTGTTCCAACCGATCCAGTGCCGACATTTTAACCAATCAGGTGTCTTTAAAATAAGTAGCACCTGAATCTAATTAACTGATTGCAAAAGGTATCCTTGTTGAGTTGGAATGAAAACCTGCACCCACTGCGGCCCTTTGAGGACCGGTTTGAGACCGCTGCTCTAGAGCAGTGCTCTCAAACCAGTTCCACATAGGGCTGCAGTCGGTCCTGGTTTTTGTTCCAACCGATCCAGTGCCGACATTTTAACCAATCAGGTGTCTTTAAAATAAGTCGCACCTGACTCTAATTAACTGATTGCAAAAGGTATCCTTGTTGAGTTGGAATGAAAACCTGCACTCACTGCAGCCCTTTGAGGACCAGTTTGAGACCACTGCACTAGAGTCCCTGGGTGACATGACATGTGTTTTCCCCCCTGAAATCTTCCTTTTTGACGCACTATGTTTGACATCAAGATTATTACTATTATTACTTAGTGATTGGTATTATTAAGCATGACTGGCTTTGACTTCCTTAGTAACATACGTGTGTGTGTGTGTGTGTAAGCACTGTGCAGACAAGACAGATTACAGCTGAGCTCATTGTGTTTTTGGGTCGGCCTTGTTATCCGCGATCCGTCGCTTGCTAGCCATCGGTTACATATACCAACACACATTCGCCGCACATCCGTCAGCGAGCACGGGCATGGATAAGGACGTGGGCTAAACGGCGGAACATGTATAAACGCGCGCGTTGTTATGACTAGAGTCGGCGTGACAGCCGCCATCCGTCATCCTGGCGAGCGGTTCTGGATTGATAAGGAACAAAAACACAAACACGCAAGCGTCTCGGCGTGAACTCTCGCCGGCCCAAATAAATACTTTTTCACTTTTTTTGGAAGAATGCGGGCTCGCCGCCCACGGGAGGCATGGGTGGGGGTCACCCTCCCACCACCCCGGCTCGTTGCCAGTGGCTCTCATGCTAATGGGTTAGCTTTTAATTCGACAAATGTGTTTCGATCGCGATATTTGGGAGAGTTGATTGTTTTGAATGCTAACAAAGTACATTATAATAAAACGAAAAGGATGAGAGGTCTCGGCATGGTACCCCGGAGATCCACTTGGCGTGTCGGTCAAATAATTGGGGAAGCATTGAAAAACAGAGAAATGAAACTCACCCATTGGTTCACGTCGCGTAGTTGTTTTTGATGAAAATCCTGCAAAGAAATATATACTATTTTTCAGTCACTTTTGTTATTGCATTATTCGTCAATCGTATCTTGATATTCAGGTTACAAAATTAAGTGGTTACAAAAGTGGTTTAGTAACCTGAATTTTTCCCACAAAGAAGCATATTTTATATTGAATTACTATAATAGTAAGGAGTTCTAAAGTTGTGTTTATGTATGTTTTCTCAGCTGCCACTCAATTTCAGGTGGTAGTCTGAAACGTTGTAGAATGAATTGTTAAATATGCTTCTACTTGTGAATAATCTAAGTTACCAAACCACTTATGGAACCAATTAGATTCTTAAATTGAGGTACCACTGTATGTATCAGTAACTGTATAACAAAAGACGGAACAAAAACAGCGTAACAATTTTCACAATCTGAACAACTGAAAATATTTAATACTGTGACATAAACAAACGTGAAATAAATAAATACAAATACACATATATCACAATTAGTACTTCAATAATTAGCCATTTTAATAAAAAATGAAACTTCCAATTTGTCATGTGGACTAAAAAAATAGAGATAGCACAAAAGACGAATTCATGAATAACATTGAATTTTTAAATTCTGTAAATGAATCTCACAAAAAACGAATACAGCGGTACCTCGATATACGATCATAATCCGTTCTGAGATTGAGATTGTATGACAAGCTTTTTGGAACTCAAGCGGACGCTTCCCATAGAAATTAATTGAAAACAAATTAATTCGTTCTAACCCTCTGAAAAAAACTAAAAACTAATTCGCCATATTTTGCCAAAGTAATAAATAACGAGTGGTTTATAGTAATAAAATGTGTTTAACATATGTAAAATAAGACACATTTTGCGGAGGGGCGAGACAATGACACACAGAGGCGGAGGCGGGGGCTGTTCATAAGACTTTATCCACGGCAACAACGCACTCATAAACGAACAAACACATTTAAATTAACTTGGATAACTATATACAGATACTCAACTTTTAATGTAACTTCAAACAAAACTGAATTCAAATTTTTTTTAAATCTTTTTTTACCTTAGCTCTACGGGTTGACCCCACCTGGACGTTTTTGCCGGAGTCTTCAAAACGAACGCATCAAGAGTTTTTTTGTTTTTGCCTCCACTTCAAAATATTACAATAATGACGCACACAATTATCATCACCATACGTGTAATTCAAGCTTTAGAATTAGCGCGCCTCATCACTTGTAGGTTTTCCTTCTTGATGTTGTGTCTCTTGAAGGCACTCGTGTTCTCCGCATTGTACACGAGTAACGGCTTTATTTTACAGTCACCGCTCGCAGTAGCACACAACGCTAGCATTAAGCGGTCCTTCATGGGTTTGTGTCCCGGTAATGCCTTCTCCTCTGCCACGATGAATGTCCGCCTGGGGATCTTTTTCCAAAAAAGTCCAGTTTCATCGCAGTTGAAAACTTGCTGGGGGACGTAACTTTCCTCGGCGATATTCAAGGCAAATGTCTTGATAAATACCACCGCGGCTTTCGAATTTGAACTTGCCGCTTCATTGCGTCCTTCTGCTTAAGGATGGTGGAAATGGTTGACGTATTCCTCTATTGCCTAGCGAGCTCAGTAACACGTTACCCACTCATATTTTTAAATTATTTCGCAATTCATGTCCATTGTCAACGGTCGCCTTTTCTTTGCAAAACTTTGCCGATCCATAGTAATATTTTATACCTGGTATCACTTTTTTTGGAGCAATATGAAGTGTATACGGGGGTGTGTGTTGTGTTGTTTTTGTGTTGTATTTGTGTTGTCTCGGAAGAAGCGGCGGGAGGAGAACTAGCTTTTTTCATGCATTGATTAATGACTTTTCCACAGCCCAGCGCATCGACCGATCGATGAATTAACTGCCCAAATTCATCATTTTCTACAAGGAAAGCTAATTATTTGCACACAAAAACAACTTATTAACAAGCAAAAACACACGTACACATAAAATGCGCTAATCAACTACATCAAGTGGAAATGAACAATGATATCTTAAGAATAAAATCACTCAAAACATGGAACCAAAAAGTGGACTTGAGTTCCACAAGTGAAAAGCAATAAATTCAAAACAACAACTGCATAACTACATGATAAAAGGTAACAAGAGACAAATATTACACATCTACGGTCACATAATAAATGACCAAAAATAACAGGACGTACAAAACAAACAAAGCAACACAACAGATTCAACCAACCCAGCACCAAGTACTAATTGATAAATAATCGATAAGTAATTTAGCATTATTGATGACATCATTTTACAATAGTAGTGATACACCTAACTGGAAACAAGTTTAAAAAACAAGTTGAAAACATGAGAAAATTTGATAAAAGAGTAAATACTGCGACATTCCAAATGTATAAAAACAAGAAAAAAGGAAAAAATTGCATTTAAACGAGTAACATCAACAATTTAGCCTTACAAGCTAACAGATAATTAGCAATACGACTTAGTGAACCCAAATTAAATAAGTAAGCTAATCTAACCTAACAACTATTAAAACATATTTTCTCGTATATATGCCATATTTGTCACCAAAAAAGATTGAATTGAGGGTGCGGCTTATATGCGCATAAATTAGATTTGAGATTTCTGAAGACTTTCCCATCAAAATGACAAACTTGTACTCCTATTAAAACCATGAATATGGAGGTGAAAATTATGAAACGGGTTCTGCTTATACGAGAGAAATTGTAAAATTCAACTACCGTATTTTCACGACTATAAGGCGCACTTAAAAGTCTTAAATTTTCTCCAAAATAGACGCCTTATAATCCAGTGCGCCTTATATAGTGAAAAAAATTAAATGTGCCATTCATTGAGGGTGCGCCTTATAGTGCGGTGCGCTTTATAATGTGCTGCGCCTTATATGTGGAAAATACAGTATTTAGCTTCTACAGTCAAGTTTGAAATAGAATAAGGCTGGAAAACAACAAAATCTGTACTGACACTGATAAATGCGAAAAAACATTGAATAAACACCAGTACTTCAACCAATAGTGGACTCCACGCAGAATAAAAACAAAAAATCCTAAAAAAAAAAAAAAAACGTAATGTATTTTCACGACTATAAGGCACACTTCATAGATTTTTCTCCAAAATAGACGGTGCGTTATAATCCTGTGCGCCTTGTATATGGAAAAAATAAAATGTGCCATTCATTGAGGGTGCGCCTTATAATCCAGTGTGCCTTATATATGGTAAAAATGTCTTTCATTGAGGGTGCGCCTTATAATGCAGTGCGCCTTATAGTCGTGAAAATACGGTATTTTAAGGCTACGACTTATACGCGAAGGCGGCTAATATGCGGGAAAATACCTCAAGTAATTAACCAGGGTTGTCCCAATCAAATCTTTTTATGAAGATCTGCTAAAACTGATCCGACACTTCCGGCTAACATTAGCGTGCCATAACAGCGATCATAACATTTTACTAGAGCGTGATTATTTCAGCATCAACACTTACCAGATTAAGTGTAACATAACATAATCCAACAATTTTGTTTGTATGTTTGGATAATATTCATGTTGATAAATTACTTTAGATCCATTAAAAATACATTATAAACTCTACAGGACATTTAACTACAATTAACCGCGGTAACAAAAACCAATCAATTAGTGTAATACAACTTATCTAACGGCAAACAAGCAGAAAAGTCTATTGTTTTTGTGCGTGTTCGCGTGTGTGTGGTTAAGGCCCCGTTTGACATTCAATTAAAACATTTACATTCCTGGTTAATTAATTCAGCAGACGGCAGTGAGAAAAGACGAATGGACGGGTCGCTTTGACAGGAGACCGATAAAAGTACACACTCGCCCATATTGTGGGTGTGCACGAGGGTGTGTGTGTTAAGGTCACCGCAGGCTTACTATTATAATTCATGTGCTTTGACAGATATTCATCGGGGACTTTTACTCTCTTTTGCAGCTTTGCTTCACTTTAATGCACTAAAAAACTCCATTAAAGCTTGCACACATACAACTGATACCCTTTAAACAGTATTATCTCCCTAATTCCCCTCCAAAATAATTGCACCATTAAAAAAAAGCGGATCTTTTACAAAAATATTTATGTAACCTTGTGGATCAATGTTCTTAAAAAACAATGACATATATTGGGAAAACAATAGCCGACAGGGGGCGTATGACTCAATGGAAAAAAATGTAGACAAATACTCAGTGTTTATCAATGTTGGAATATGTAATTTGAAAGTGGGTCAGAGGAGGAAGCAATTACCATATTTTCTTGCATATTAGCTGCCTCCATTCTGCACCCTTAAAACTGCCTTAAAATGGTTGAATTTTACAATTTCTCTTGTATAAGCCAACCCCTGATTGACAAATTTCACCTCCATATTCATGGCTTTAATAGGGAGGACAAATGTGTTACTCTGAAGGGAAAATCTTAAGAAAAATAATCGCACGTGGTATTTTTGAAATACTATATGAATCAAAAGGATGGTCTGCTGGATTGCACATTCTGAAAGGGTGTTGCTTGCACGTAAACAAATTCAAAAAGGAAGTCACGTGAGCATTACAACCAAAAAGTGTGTCCGTAGCGGTCTTATTTGTCATCCCTAGCTAAAATGGCGGCAAACTTTTTCACGTTTTATACAAGATACGGTTTATTATCTTAGACGTCAAAATACATTTTGTTAAGCATTTTATCTGTTTCTCTATTTTGGAATATGCCGCATTGTCTTGCGTTATGGCGTTTTGTGCATGTCAAGGCTCATTTGTGCCCATATAAGCCGTACCCTCGATTCAGTCATTATTTTTATAGCGACAAATACCTTGTGTATATGGGCTGATGCCAACAGCGCGAGCTAAATCATTTTGGTTCCCATGTCATTATCACCCCCCGCACGCTAACCATCTCCCTATCTTACTGCAGTTAAGCCCAAAAAGCAACACAATTGATTAGCCACTTGTCATTTGTTACTTGGTCTAAGTAGTCTTTTGCAACATGTAAGAATCAAATCAACAAAATAAGCTACTTACTGGCTATTCCAATTCTTTTTATATCCTCAATTAAATTAGGTGCCCAAAAAGAATACTCCCCATTTCCCGATTTCTTGTGGTGGCAAAAATAGTTTAAAAAAAGAATGGAAAAATCCTAGATATTGGTATTTTTTTTACATGTATTTATTTTAATATTTTTGCTTAAATAACAAACATATTTCATTTATGTAATTCCATTAAAAATATATATTTTTAAAATACATAACATTTTGGAAAACTGTTGTGGAAAACAGGAAATATAACAATTCAAATATGTATTCGATTTAAAAAAAAATCAAAATTGAAAAATAACGAACAATTTAATTTAAGGCTCCAGCACCCTCGTGACCCTTGCCTGCATAGGCAAACAGGAAATTGATTTTGACATCATTTTATTTTTTTGAGAATTAAAAAAATAGACTTCCAAGAAAAAAATATAGCTTCTCTATATGTATCCATGTTATTTTAATTTTAGCAAGAAATAACGTTGACATATAATTTACTTTTACAGGCCGCACACCGGTAGTATAGTTAGTGATATTAAAAAAAAAAATAATGAAAAAATGTAAAGCCCCGTTAAATTACCTTCATGTTTTGACAATTTGAATGTTTTTTTGTGATATATTTCAAAAATGCGATTTTAATTACGATTTGATTTGAATTACGTTTATGTTTAACAGCGTGCATGTCAATAAGGGTCCATTTCTCCTCACCTCGTTTCCTTCTCTTTTCATTCAATTCCTCTCGTGTGGATGAGGGGCGGGACGCATCCTGATGACGTGT
>NC_135527.1:1902440-1912440 GCF_051989575.1 Stigmatopora nigra
CCATTTTTTGTTGTTGTTTAGCTCCCTTGCTCACCATTTATCATACTTCTACTACTCATTCGTTGAAATGAGTACGGATGCACAAAATGTTTAACAATGTAAATATCTTTGTTATGCATTTACAATATTTTTGAAAAAGACAGGAAATGTTCTGGAAATATATGCAAACTGTAGCAACACAAATTTACATTTTTTTAAAGAAACATATCATAGTGTTACGGCATTCAGCCAGGGTACACACTATGTAGTAGGGTGTGTTGTTTTGTGTGTGGTTTCTTTTCCTTCTGCAGGTACATGAAGCTGTGGCTCAACCCATGTGGCAAAGCCCTGCCCAGGCCAACACAGCTGTGACTACTTCCTAATCATCCCTCCTCCAATCAAGATCCACTTTCTGTTTTTATCTTTAATTTCCCCCTTGATTGCCTGAGATTGTAGATGCTGAGGCAGTGGAGTCCTTACTTTCTTTAGATAGCACTTATTGTCTAGAGTTAAGTAAGTTTTCACCTGATATTTTAATTACACTATTCATTGTTATATTGAGTATGTTCATAAAGTTAATTATTTTGGGCTGCATAGGGGGACTTGAGATAAGTTTAGACACCCCGGCGTATACATAGTTTGTTGCACTTATACATGTAGTTTATTCCCCTGTCTAGACTTTTATTACATCAGTTATTAGGCCTTATGTCCTGTATTTTTGTGAGTGTTCATTCAAACACCTGTCTGGGAGAGTGGCTTTTTTACATTTTTTATTTATTTGAGGTGCCACTTTAGTATCTTTTGCTTCCCCTATGTTGTCTCGTAGTCCAGGTTTTGATGGACTTTGTTGTAAATAAATTATCATTGAAAGCCACTTGCAGTGTGTCTGGCTCCTCATTATCTGAATTTTTATTCTGTGGTAGTTGCGACTCCCTGGTACATCTTACCACCAAGGGAGTTGTTACATATTGACTCTTTACTTAAATGATGCCAACTAGCATGTTAGCATCTTATATCACTTCCCCTTTTAACCACTAAAAATGCATTGTCACTAATAACTCACTAATATTGTTATTTCCAATGTGAATCTTCAACAAACAACAAACAATCTGCTTCCTTGTTTGCCTATTTTATTTTGAAAATGATTTAAAATGTTCCAACATAAATGTTTAGATAAACATTTTATTGCATAATAAAATGCAAACAATTCAGTTTTAAATTTTGGGCTAATATTGACCGCCTCAGTATATACTGTATTTAGTCGCATATGAGCCCCTGTGGAGTATGGAATGTAGTACTCCTATACTTTTTATTAATCAATTGGTTTTAGTGTAGTCACTAGAATAGAATTTTGCATAGCCTAGTGGAAATCTCTATCATGACACCTATTAGTTAGGGGCGCGTCATGTACCATGACACGCACATTTCTTTGTTCACATCTTCCCGCCTAAAGTTTGTATCTATGTCACATGACCTTTGTTAATAAAACTAGCTCATCTGTTGGGGGCAGCCAGGGATAACTGGTCGGGCTGGAGGATAGACACCTCCTGGCGCTGGCTACTCTGACCCCCTCTTTCAGCTGAAGTTAGGAAAAACTCATCACGGCTGTCTCTGTGTGCTTCCTCTAACTCGAAGATATTGAATGTATATGGATTAGATCCCACATTTTCTGGTGCCTGAAACCCTGAGGAGATTCATTTCTGAATTTTTCGGACGACAGTGGATTGCAAGCCAAGATTACTGACGTCAGCTACTCTTACTTTGAAAGAGAGAGCAGTTTCGGTCAATCGTGGCCCTTTTGAAGAACGAACCCCCACCGGAAAAGAGAAGGCACAGGAGAGGGTAAGGGGCTTTTTAAAATTAATGTAGAACAAGGCTGGTGAAAATCCTGTTTTTCCAGTCGTGAAAAAGTCGAAGAAAAGCATTCCATAAATGGGAAATATTTGCATATCGTTGGGGATTATGTATGTAAAAAAAAGAAGGGAATTACACAAGACGTGAAAACACGCCGGCAAACGTGTAAGTAAACACGTCGGCGAACGATGAATTAGGGAAAGGTTCGAAACACGTCGGCAAATGTGGAATTAGGGAAAGGTTTGAAACACGTCGGGAAACGTGAGAACACGTTGGCAAACATGAGAACACGTTGGCAAACGTGGAATTAGGGAAAGATTCGAAACACGTCGGGGAACGTGAGATCTTTCTCTGGGGACCTCTCCGATAGGCACCTGATCAACTAAAAGGTAAGCGGAATACCTATTACTGAAACGTTAAAATTCTGCTATAGGATTTTTTAATTATGGAGAAGTCACTATAGAAACATGATATCTGGAATAGGAGACGGTTGTATGCAGGAGACTCGTATTAAAATACAAAAATCCTGCAAATGTATTTTTTAGAGTAGAAAAGGATATCTGGTATAAGAGATACTGAAAAGGTGCAATAGGAGACGGTTGTATGCAAGAGACCCGTATTACACTACAAAAATCTTGCAAACTTATTTTTAGAGTAGAACTGTGGTTTATATCACAAGTATTTCTTCTGGGGATATTTCCGTGATTAAATGTCTGGAGTGGAGGATTCCAGAACCGTTGTTTTGAGATAGCGGAAACGTTCGTACGAAAACAAAGGAATAAGAGATTCCGAAAAAGGTTGTTTGCAGGAGACCTGGTACTAAACAGTGCAAAAAATTCCACAACCTTATTTTTTTAAGTCTTCAGCAGGGAAACGACTGGGTCCACAGATGTTTGATTCCTAGGATTGATTCTAATAAAAAAATTCAGATTCCGAGAATTGAACACACTAAAATTCTATATTGTGAATGCATTGGTGAAAATGCAAGGAGAGAGAAAGGATGTGAGAGTGTGTGTGAATGTGGAGAATGGACTGAATTGATGATTTTGTATGCAGATGTGAAAGCCCAAGTTCTGAGTGGCGTTCAAAATAAAACACAACCCAAAATTTTGTACGTCGAAATGAAATTTACATTTCACAGGTCAAAAGCGCGACTGGAATATGAATGGTTTGTCCGTAACTTTGAAAAATAGGGGCGTGACGTCACAGCTAAGAAGGCAGAACTATAGAGGTAAAGGAGGGAGGTGAGTATGTGGGGGCGTGGCCCAATAGAGAGAGGGGAGGAAGTCCGTAGCTGATAAGGCTCTTGGCTTTGATGAGTTGTGCGCTTGGTCATGAGACAGGCCATATCAGCTTCCTGCAGTCAACATCAGCTATTATCAAGGGTCTTACAGAACCGGTGGAAAAAGGAGTTGACGAGGATAGAAAAATAAAAAATAAAAAACAAAGGCCAAATCACTAAATTTGAACTCTACTCTGGAACTTTCCAAATTATATAGTGTAGCCAAACAAAAAGACAACACGATACACATTATTAAATGATTTGGGACTTGATTAGTACACATTTTATCAGTAATGAATTTTAATTGTTCGAAAAGACAAAATTGTGCTAAAAAATATTAACCCTGACAAACAAGAGGTGGTTACATTTCAGTGGGTTCAATTCTTTTCAGAATTACAAATGAGTACATTTGTTTCTGGATAATAATTGATGTGAATGTAACTGTTGCAGAGAGCGAGAAAGCTGTTTTCCTGAGGAGAAAGCAGCTTGGTTTTTGTGTTTTTCAGATTTTTAGTATTGGTTAATTTGTGTAATTGCAGGAAAGCAAAAATCAAATATAGTTCTTGATCTTAACAGGGAAGCAGGGATCAAAATAGAATACCAGCTAGCATATTTAATTTTGACTGATAAGGCATTTAGATTTTCACAAAAAAATGGTGATGGAATAAGTAAGATTGTTGTGATTTTTGTTCATTGGAGTATTAAGTGCTAAAGACGATAGCAGCTAAAGCAGCAGCGCAAACATTTACTGCCCAGTATACATACACAACAACAAAAACTGAGCCGATCTCAAAAACATTATTAATTGATATGCAAAACATTGCACCACAGAAGGAAAAGATGCATCTATACAGAAAGGCACAGAACAGTCTACAGACGACCTGTACACAGCTAAAGGCCTACCATGCCTACCAAAAAAATGCATTCCAAAATTGAGCCATGGAAGGAGCCATGTCTCAACAGGGGAGATGATGAACATGGTACAGCGTGCGTCCCATGTCCCAGAGGTCTAAATACCTACTTTAATATTTTTGTAGGAACTGTTCAATCTGTTACGGACATAATGTGCAAGGTAACCTCAGGCCCAAACGAGGGCAACGTCCAAAAGGTACCTACCTATTTGAAATAAAAACCTTGGAATAAGTCTAAAAACCACTGCTCGTACCATCCGCAGTACATGGGACTGGTAGAGCAAACGAATGGTACGATAAAACCAAGGCTTAAGAAAACCATAGAAGAGATAAAGAAACCATGGCCAGAACGCCTAACACTGGTCAAAACGTATATGTAGATAGTTCCAACTAGCTCAAGATAAGCACCTTTTGAGATAGTTCATGGAAGACCATTCAAACTTATAGAGTAAGAAGGTGACTCATGACAAGAGACTAAGTGCAAGGCAGATTTACTCACAGAATGGATGTTAAAATGTTTGGAGAAACTTGTCCAAAAAACATGTAAGCTATCGTGATCCCCTTTTGTCTACTTTGCAGGAGGTGGGGAAGCCAGGTGACCGGATCCTGATTCGAGTCATAAAAAGCTAGTCCTGGTTCTTTCCACGATGGGAAGACCCATTCTTGAACCAACTTATCAACCTCCACAGCAGCAAAGATCGCTGAAATGTCAAAGTGGATTCACCAATCCCAGGTCAAGGTAGTTTGAGACACAGGTGACTCTGAGTAGACTGGAAGTCGGACGGTGTCAAAACCTTTGTCCATGAAAAACTCAGCAGCGGCTCATTGCTCTCCAGTTCGTTGAAAAGCAAGATACCCAATTTCACGACTTACTACAAACTGACCTTCGATATCCCCGAGAACATCCGGAGACCTCCGGGATCTCCGTGGATATCCAACCCACCCAAAGTACGCCGTAGACGGCGAAGAGAAAGGAAGCAAAAGAGCGGATGCCAGACGACCATTGCGGCTAAGCTAAGACAACAACCACTCCAAGCCCGCTTCCTAGTATCTTTTTGACAAACGCCCGATCCATTACCCACAATTTTTGGCGTGGATCTGCCTTCTACAGGCTGACTGAGGGAGGGTAAGTAAGAAAACAGTGAGAGGTAAGTGATCCATTTTATTCTTGTTGGCATCGGTGAGGAAACTTGTAGTCGGCAGATTGATGGCGCTCAAGAGATGATGCGATGTTTCCATCGTGGTGGAGTGCTAACAAGTCTGAATATGTCAGTTAAGGGGTCTTGCCTGGGATGGCGGACTTGTGGAGAAGCACTATCCAATTTCGTCATACGCAGCTGAGGGTATGATGACTATTAGGCTTTTTGTCAAGTCAATGATGACGACAATGCCTATGTCTGATTATTTATTTATTTATATTTACTCACCTGCCACGAGCACCCCTCCCTTAACCTTGAGCTCCCATAGACTTTGCACCTCTACACAGAAGCCTCAATGAAAGCTGTTGCCACCCACATCACAGTGACTGCAGTGTCAGTGACAACCCGGGTGTATCTGAACGCCCCGCCCCCAGTGACTCGAGTTGGAAAGCAAGATGGTGACATACTCCTATCACAGAGGAGAGTGAAGTGGGATGAAAAGAACAACCTGGAGAACTACTATGAAGAAGATGTGTGGGATAATTTCAAGGTGTTCCAGAAAAAAACAGATTGTTGTGAATGAAAGTGTTGTGTGTAGTCATATACCCATTTCCACAGGTGTCCTGACTTTCTGAATTCACTGGGGGTAGACGTCACATTTAAATCTGCAGTGGTGCAGATGAGATGCATTCTTTTTAAGGGGAGTAAACATAACAATTAGCGATAAAAGATCAAAATCAGTGCAATTCAAACCGCGTGATTCAATCCAGGGTAATGATGTTCCTGGTGACCATAAGTTGTGGTCCACCCCCCAGAAAATCATACTGTCGCCTCCTTCCCAACTTGGGGTGGATGAAGTTATGCTTCGTGTAAAGACATTGAACTGTTACATGAGTGTTCATTAACCAAACTGTCAATGCCCGGCAGGATGTAGCAGATGATTTAAAAGCCCTTAGGGAAATGGAGTTGCGGGGCCAGATGGTCCTGGATCTGATAACAGCCAAGAGGTGTGTGCGATAGTCGGAGAACACTGCTGCACCTTCATCCCAGAAGAAACCAGTACATTCCTCGTGCATTAGCTGAAATGAAAGCTTTAGCCAACACCGTGGCCCAGGATCACTCAGCCCTAGTTGCATTACTGTGGTCGTGGGTAACAACCGGGTAATGGTTCTTAATTATGTTTAAATTTGCAACCGCCTTACTTGCGATTTTGTTACTGGTCTGTAATTTTTTCTGTGTGCAATCCCCAGTATGAAAGTTCTGATTCGAAACACTGTCCAACACATGCTGGTAGCTTACAGTGACATACAGTATCACCACATGGCAGACCGAACTGGAGATTCTCTGATTCTTTCGTGTCTCAGTATGTCTAGTCCTCCGGGTAATTGTACTTGTCTTGAATTAAAAATTGTGTTCGCTCATTAAGAGGGACGCAGAAGAATTTTTCCTCAAATGACCCTAAAAATACCTAGTTTTTCGCCTCTGGTTTATTTAGTGTAGTCACTAAATAGGATTTTGCATAGCCTAGTGGAAATATCCATATACATGCCCATTTCTTTGTTCACATTTTCCCACCTAAAGTTTGTATCTGTCACATGACCTTTGTCAAAAAAACTAGCTCACTGTTGGGGGCAGCCAGGGATTCGAACTGGTCAGGCTGGAGGCTAGACACATCTCCTGTCACTGGCTACTCTGACCCCCTTCTTCAGCTGAAGTTAGGAAAAACTCATCACGGCTGTCTCTGTGTGCTTCCTCTAACTCGAAGATGTTGAATGTATATGGATTAGATCCCAGGACCCCCCCCCACAAACCCCCCACCCACCCACGAATATGCCTACATGAGTAAATATATGCTGCATTGCATTTGTATCTTTAAAAAATATATATTACTTTTATTTATTTATTTTGTATTTTTAATTTTTAAATCCTTTAATAAGGGGAATTGCAATGAATAGTAAGGCTAGCAATTGACTGAGATCGTCTTCTTGTCTTTTTATGCATGTCAGGTCAAATTTATGCACATGTAAGCTGTACCCTTGATTCAGTCATCAGTTAAAAATACGGCTTATATGCGAGAAAATATGGTAAATACCCCACATTAATATATAATAATATATAATATTTTATATATTATTATAATAATATATTTAAAAATCCAAAGCATAAGCTAAAAAAGTAGCAGTTTGTAGTCTGGAAATTATGAATCTAGCTAAATTAATTCCTATATATTTGTCCTACAAAATATCTTTATATGAAAAGTCATGTTTGTGTGAAATTAAATGACATAATTGAAATATTCTTTTTAGACAACTAAAAGCTTCTGCCCCTAATTGACAGCTGGTTTTAGTGGTGAACTCTAAACGTGCTAATGACCAAAGGGGCGTAACGGTTTTGCTGTGGTGGTGGTGGTGGTGGTGGTGGGGAGGGTTTTGGGTTTCTGACAGGCGGCGTGACACGGCAAGGCGCTAATGAGCACATTTGTTTTGGCGGCCGACAGACAAGACGTTAGCCCGCTACTGCACGCAAAACAAAGACAAAAGGTCAAGAAAACAAACGGAAAAGCTCAGGAGAAAACATGAAAATACATCAGCTCAACTCAAATGTCAACAAGAAGCCAGAAAATAGCAACAGCTTCAGCAACAAACAACCGCTAACCACATTCGTTAGCATCACAATGCCACTTTTTTTGACGGTGGTTCATTAGCAGTAGAACTCAGAGGCGGGACATAAAACATTTGAGCATTTTCTCCCAAAGTGACATTTTAAGTTAAAAATGCACACCAGACCCAGACACAATCAAATATAACATGGTTCACTATCACATAGCTCATATGAGCAGTTTAGCATTAGCTCTCAAGTTAGCGATCATTTTTTGACAGCTTCCTGCTTTGTATTTAGCCTCTGCGGGTTAAACGCCTAGCATTTGGTCACAATGTATTGTGGGTAGTGAAATGAGTTGTTCCTGACCTTTGGAAAACGGTGTCCCAGTTGGTAGACACGCAAAGGTAATGAGTGCTGTCTTGCTTCCTTAGATTCTCGAGTTTGTTCCTTCTTTCTCTTCGCAGACATTGATCTTGGCGAGGAGAAAAGGGGCGTGGTTAGGGCTTTTCTTACCCTCATCACGAAGCATCTCCAATGCGTTTAAATAGCTTTGTAGCATGTTTCATGTCTTCTTTAGCCCCCCAATGGTCCAGATATAAACATCGGAGCAGTTCATACTTGGTTCGAAATATTGCTAACATCTGTTAGCGCATAAATCCGTCCAAGATGGCGCCGTTCAAGCGGGAGCCTGTGGCAGTAGCTCTGCACCAAGGGTATTAGACTCTTATGTTTTTCGTGTTTTACAGCCCTTCTATCTTTTTTTAAATGACATTTTAATATTTCCTAATACATTCTTTTTTACTTTACTTTGTACTTTATAATTTTTACTTTAATGTTTTTACAACTTTCCTTGTTCTGTTAGCCTGGCATCTTTCGGCCACTTCTTTTTTTGGGGGGGGGGGGGACCGGCCAGCAATGCCTACGCTGTCACACACATGGAACTAGCTGTTACAATACGCAGCAGAAGGAGCAACACCTCGGTACCGCCGGAGGTCTGGAGCTGGACTAAATTTCTGGGAGAAGAGGCAACGCTTCTGACCAACCATTCCATCCTGGGATGGGATGGAAGAGCTGTAGGCCCCTAACAGCAACGGAGTCGAGATTTTCTGCCCTGCTGCTGTTTTCTTCAGCTTCAGACTACTGAGTAACTGTGCGGATAAGCTTGCAAGAGCGTATTCTCCACCTTGGTCACAGTCTGCAGCAGTTCCCCATCTCGTGGAAGACTTCTTGTGTGTGGTTCCAGTTTTTGTCCAACTTCAGAAGGTCTTTTTGAGTCCGACTCAGTTACCGCAACCAAAATGGCGCTGTTTAAGCGGCAGCCGGCGGCCACGGTAGCTCTGTCCACTCTTGTTTTTTGTGTTTTTGCTGCTTTTATGTTTTAATGATTTGATGATTACATTTACTTTGATTTGCTTTGTACTTGTGCTTTTGCTTTGCTGTTCTGTGGGGTTCCAGTTTTTGTCCAACTTTACGCCTTTTTGAGTCCGATTCAGTTACCGCAACCAAAATGGCGCTGTTTAAGCGGCAGCCGGCGGCCACGGTAGCTTTGTCCACTCTTGTTCGTTCTGTGTTTTTGCGGCTTTTATGTTTTAATGATTTGATGATTCCATTTACTTTGATTTGCTTTGTACTTTGTGCTTTTGCTTTGCTGTTTATTCTGTCTAATCACCCTCTTGCTACTGCCACAATGTAATTTCCCGAATACGGGATGAATAAAGTTATCCAATCCAATCCATAAGAACGAGCATTGTACGTTTTTTAGCTTCCCCGCGCCATTTTAGGAGCTACGCTAGCAAGAGCTGGCCTAATTAGCCACTCGTCCGTTTGGGATGGTAAGCGTGTGGCGCCAGGTGGCGTTTTAACGTGGCCTCAATGAGGCGCCATTAGCTTACTAATGGGCACCTGTTTGCCGCGCTAGGAGCTCGTTTTTCTACATTTTGAGCTAGTAAAGTTAACAAATAGGATTGTGAAAAACTTGGGCACATCCTGGAAAATAGTGCAAAAAGTTAGCAAGTTTAGCTAAGCGACAATTGATCGCTCTGAAGGTTGTTAGCAAGAAAATTAGCGCACGGGGGAATGACAAAGTAAAGTAAACACAGCTTTTTTCCGTGAGGGAACCGAACATGAGTTTTCTGGTCGCATTTTTCTTGAAATGACCAATGGTGAAAACAGGCATTAGCGTTTAACACTAACAGCCGAAGCGGCAGTCGTTCCAACCGTTATCGAGGCCTCAA
>NC_135527.1:1917440-1919940 GCF_051989575.1 Stigmatopora nigra
CTTTAATCAGAAATAAGATAAAAACACAAACATGTAGGTGCGTATGTATATGTATCTCTCTCTCTCTTTCTCTCTCTCTCTCTCTCTCTCTCTCTCTCTCTCTCTCTCTCTCTCTCTCTCTCTCTCTCTCTCTCTCTCTCTCTCTCTCTCTCTCTCTCTCTCTCTCTCTTCTCTCTCTCTCTCTCTCTCTCTCTCTCTCTCTCTCTCTCTCTCACTCACTCACTCACTCACTCACACTCACTCTCTCTCTCTCTCTCTCTCTCTCTCTCTCTCTCACTCACTCACTCACTCACTCACTCACTCACTCACTCACTCACTCACTCACTCACTCACTCACTCTCTCACTCTCTCTATCTCTCTATCTATCTCTCTATCTATCTCTCTATCTATCTCTCTATCTATCTCTCTATCTATCTCTCTATCTATCTCTCTATCTATCTCTCTATCTCTCTCATACATACACACATACACACACACACACACACACACAAACACACATACACACACACACATACACACACATACACACATACACACACATACACACATACACACATACACACATACACACATACACACATACACGCACCTACCTACCTACCTACCTACCTACCTACCTACCTACCTACCTACCTACCTACCTACCTACCTACCTACCTACCTACTTACCTACCTACCTACCTACCTACCTACCTACCTACCTACCTACGTACGTACGTACGTACATACATATGTACATACATACACACAGGTATAATCTCATCTCATTTTCTGGACGGCTTTAACCTCACTAGGGTTGCAGGGGGGGTGCTTGAGCTTATTCCAGCTGCCTTTGGATCAGAAACTGAGGACACCCTAAATTGGTGGCCAACCAACCACAGGGCATAAGGAGACAAACAATTAACATTAATGCTCACACTACCTAGGGGGAATTTGGAGTGTCCAATCAGCCTACCATGCATGTTTTTTGGAATGTGGGAGAAAACCGGAGTACCTGGAGAAAACCAATGCAGGCCAGGGAGAACATGCATAGACACAAACACGTACGTATTTACACACACTTTCACACATATACACAAGAGTATCTATACACATACATACACGCACAAACATACATATACACACATACATATACATATATACACATACTACACACACATGCACACATTTGTGTATCTATACACACATACATACACAGCAAATGTTTTTGATGATGATTACAGTGAGAAGAGTTAGCAATCAATCCATAAATGCCAATCCTATTGATAAAAGTTTGCGTGTAAAACTTTTAACAGCCCTTACTCGCAATTTTTTTCATGATTACCACTCATAAACCTGTTTTTATCCATCTGTAAATCAGAAAAAAAACACTTTTATTCATCTCATTCTTTTCTGACCGTGACATGTCCAAGATTATGTGTGTGTTGGTATGTGTATGTGTGTGTGTGTCTAAATTTAGCTTGCACTAAATGTCGCTGACAAATGACAGCGGCCGGAATCGCGTCTGTGTCTGTTCGCGCGTGGGACAAAATGATTCGCCGTTGTGGCTTTTAATCTGGCGGGGAGGGAGGAACGAAGATACAGAGATGACAAATAGAACAGGAAGTGATGAACTCCTTGACAAATGAACCCAATCAGCTGAACCTATCACACACATACGCCGTGAGAAATAACTAGCTTGCGCTAATAAAGCCAACTAGCATGAGCATGTCATAGGCCACAAGCACATGCATCCATCTTGCGGCGGTAGGTGGCGGGGCTAGGGGCACATGGTCTGCTAGTTGTGATTTGTTCGCAGTCAATCGAGCAAACGAGCAAAACCAAACTGCAATCTTTTCTGCAGATTTCACTTTAACCATGTTATAATGTTGACTTTACTACCAAAAATGTCAACTCTCCCAAATTTATTTATTTTTGTCTCAGGGTGATCATTAATATTAATTAAATATGGACTTATTGTTTCCTGTAAGTTTCAAGCTAGACTGCAGGAGGGGCTTTTGGGTATAGTTTGAGTTTCAAAACAGTTTAATTGTAATATTTAAGCATACTTAGATTTATAACAATTAATATGCGCTGTGATAATGATAATATAGTCAAAACTTTTCAGGTTATGGATAGATTTTGTTAGTTAGTTTTTCATTGTAAGACATTAATAAATCCTTTGTTATAATTTTCTCTATTTTTTTGTGTTTCTTACATATTTCATAAAAAAATGGGACAGTTTGACCAATTTTAAAGGGTTTATTTTGTAGTTTTATGAGGACTGTGGAACATATATGATAATTTACATATAAAGTACACCTATTTACGAAATTTTCAAGTTAAAAAAACATTCTGGAACCAATTAATTTTAAGAGGTACAACTGTACTCTAGAATATATGCTAATTGCACCCTTTTTAAAGCTATTTTGACATTTAACTTTTTACCATTTCAGTCACTTTTAATTAACATTACAAATATGTACATCATAGGCGCCATTCAAAGCGGCTGATTGCTGCA